>NW_006921798.1:1273976-1295384 GCF_000298275.1 Orycteropus afer afer
GCGGGATCGGGCAGTGTTTCGTTCTGCTGTGCATGGGGTCACTATGAGTCACAAACAACTCGACGGCACTTAACAACAACAACAACAATAGGCAAAATATTGAATGATGCAGGAAGCATCAAAAGAAAATGGAAGGAATACACAGAGTCACTGTACCAAAAAGAACTGGTGGATCATCATCCATTTTAAGAGGAGGCATTTGTTCAAGAACCAATGGTATTGAAGAAATAGTCAAAGCTGCACTGAAGGAAATGGCAAAGAACAAGGCTCCAGAAATTGATGGAATACCAGTGGAGATGTTTCAACAAAAGGATGCCCCACTGGAAGCACTCACTTGGCTAAGCCAAGAGATTTGAAAGACAGCTACCTGGCTAACTGACTGGAAGTGATCCATATTTGTAGCCATTCCAAAGAAAGGTGATTACACAGAATGTGAAAATTATTGACTATCGTCAATATCACATGCAAGTAAAATCTTACTGAAGATAATTCAAAAACAGTTGTAGCAGTATATTGACAGAGAACTTCCAGAAATGCAAGCTGGGTTCAGAAGAGGATGTGGAATGAGGGATATCATTGCTGATGTCAGATGGATCTTGGCTCAAAACAAAGAATACCAGAAAGATGTTTACTTGTGTTTTATCAACTATGCAAAAACATTGGATTGTGTAGATCATAACAAATTGTGGATAACATTGAGAAGAATAGGAATTCCAGGTCACTTAATTGTACTCATGAGGAACCTGTACATAAACCAAGAGGCTGTCACTAGAAAAGAACAAGGAGCCACTGCATGGTTTAAAATCAAGATGGGAGTGCGTCAGGCTTGTATCCTTTCACCATACTTATTCAATTTATATGCTGAGCAAATAATCTGAGAAGCTGAACTATATGAAGAAGAACATGGCATCAAGATTGAAGGAAGAATAATTAACAACCTGTGATATGCTGACGATGCAACTTTGCTTGCTGAAAGTGAGGATGACTCGAAGCACGTACTGATGAAGTTTGAAGAATACAGTCTTCAGTAAGGATTGCATCTCAATATAAAGAAAACAAAAATCCTCACAACTCAACCTATAAGCAGCATCACAATAAATGGAGAAAAGATTGAAGTTGTCAAAGGCTTCACACTGCTTGGTTCTACAATCGATGCCAATGGAAGCAGCAGCCAGCACTTCAGACAACATATAGCACAGGCAAATTGGCTGCAAAGGACCTCTTTCAAGTACTGAGGGGCAAAACTGTCTCCTTGGGGACTGAGGTGTACCTGACACAAGCCATGGTATTTTCAATCATGTCATATGCATGTGAGAGCTGGACAATGAATAAGGAACATCAAAGAAGAGTTGATCCTTTTGAGTCATGGTGCTGGTGAAGAATGCTGGAAGTACCATGGACTGCTAAAAGACTAACAAATATGTCCCTGAGGAAGTGCAGCCAGAATGCTCTTTCGAAGCAAGAATGACCAGACTTCGTCTCACCTACTTTGGGCATGTTGTCAGAAGGGACCATTTCCTGGAGAAGGATGTCATGCTTGGTAAGGTGGAGGGTCCACGAAAGAGGGGAAGGTCCTCAAGGAGATGTATTGACACAGTGGCTGCGATGATTGGCTCAAGTATAGCAAAGATCATAAAGCTGGCACAGGACTAGGCAGTGTTTTGTTCTGCTGTGCATAGCATCGCTATGAGTTGGAGATGACTCGACAGCATCTAACACCACAATCTTTACAGAAGTAAACTGTAATCTTTCTTCCATGGAGCCACTGGTAGGTCTGAACTGCCAATCATTTGGTTATCAGCCAAGTGCTTAACCATTTGTCACCAGGGCTCCTTAAAAGCAAAGTTATTGGTTTTAAGTTCTCAAAAAACAAACAAACAAAAAAAAAAACCCTTTAAATTAATGAAATATATTGTTAACAAGGATTATGCATATTCAGATATATATAGATACAGACATAGATATAGATTCCCAGGAGCTCTAGTGGCATAGTGCCTAAGGCATTTGACTCCTAACCAGAAGGCTGGAGGTTCAAACCCAACAGCCACTCCTCGGAAGGAAGGTTGGGAAATCAACTTCTGCAGTGGTATCACCTTGGAAACCCAAGGAGGAGTCGCTATGAGTCACGTCTGACTCCACATCAGTGTGGGTGTATGTGTGTGTGTGTGTGTATATATATATATATATGTATATGCTATTTACTTCTATATTACTATATACATGTATATAGGCTCAATTTTTAATTTACTGAAATTTCTGATAAATTAAATACAAAAATCATCTATATAACAGCATAGATCTATTTTAAGCTTGATTATTTTGTTAATAAATACTGAATGAAAAGTTAAATTTATTGCAAAACAAGCCACGTACATCCATTCTCAACTTGAGAGATCCAGTCCAGTCCAGTTGCCCTTGAACTGATACTATGTCACAGAAACCCCATGTGTGTCAAAGTAGGACTATACTTCATAGAGTTTTCAATGAGATAACCTATGCTAAGTAGTTCCTTTGTTGTTGTTATTGTTAGGTGCCATCAAGATGGCTCTGACTCATAGAGACCCTATGTGCAACAGAACAACACACTGCCCGGTTCTGCACCAGCTTGGGGGGCGGGGTGTAAAATCGATTTCCTTTCTGTCACATGTCTGTTTTGAAGATAAAAAAATATTCATGAACAAATAAGGTTTTGTACTTAATAAATAAAATATAAAGTTTTAAAATGTAGTTTAAATTGCATTTAATATGCTTCCAGTTTTAACCAGTATTCTAAATGTTACTTGTTGTTAATTAAGGTATCATTTACTTACAGCGAAATTTATAGATCCCAAGTTAAAGTTCCATGAGTTTTGAGAAATAACATACACTAATTAGCCTACACCTCAAATAGGATTCTAAAAAGAATAAGCAAACAAACAAACAAAAAACCCTCCTGCACCATTCCGAGATACTTTTTTCATGCTCTTTACTGATCAATCACTATTCTGATTTTATAGATTAGGTTTGTCTGTATTTGAGCTTCAAATAAATATACCTACTCTTCATTACTTGGATTATCTTACTCAGTAACATTCTTTAGATCTATTCACATTTTTCATTTGTTTATTCATTGTTCTTGTTGTCATTCACTCATTATATCAATTGTGAAATTCTGGGAAGAAGCAATAGGGCATGAGGGTCCAGGTTAAAAAAAACACAGAGTTAGGGAAAGGCCAGTGTTCCCACTCTGACCCCACTGTCTTCAATGCACAGACTTCCATGCTTAGATGCCACTGACAGAATCTGGGTGAGGGGAAGGACTTCAGAGAGAGCAAGCAGAGGTGGTAGGGACCAGGATGGTTCTCTAAATGGCTCTTTACTTGAGTCATTAATGAGAACTCTAAAGGTGGAAAAGCCCACTAAATATGCAGAGGATGTTTTAGAAGTAATCCAAATTCCTAGGGAGCAAAGATGACATGAAAAGAGAGGAAATATATCCATTAAACTAATGTGACCTCGTTTATACTCACAGGTTGAAGATACTTGGAGCTTTCAGGTTATTCTTGGAAAAAGAAAAGAAAAAACATGTTGTCTTTGAGTTGATTCTGATTCATAAGGACCTTATAGCAAGCCAATAGGACAGTGTAGAACGGCCCCCAAAAGTTTCCAAGGCTATAAATCTTTACAGAAGCAGACTACCAAATCTTTCTCCCCTGGAATTGTTGGAGGGTTTAAACCACAAACCTTTCAGTTAGTAGCCAAGCACTTAACCACGGTGCAACCAAAGCTCCTGATTAGTTCAAGTAATTGTAAACTTTGAAAGTTAGCGGCAAGTATGTAGTTACATACCTACAATCAGATGTGTAGTACCTATCTTTTTTTTTTTTTTTTTTAACCTGAAAACACATGCTCTAACTCTCAGTAACTATTGTTAAACATTGTTGCTAGGTGCAGTCAAGTCACCTCTGACTCATAGCAACCCTATGTAGCACAGAATGAGAGTGCCCAGTCCTGCACCAGCCTCACGATCCTTGCTAACTTGAGCCATCGTTGCAGCCACTGTGTAAATCCACCTCATTGAGGACTTTCCCCTTTTTCATTGATTCTCCACTTTACCAAGCATGATATCTTTCTCCAAGTACTGGTCCCTTCTGACAACATGACCAAAGTAGGTGAGACAAAATCTCACTTCCAAGGAGCATTCCAGCTGCACATCTTCCAGGATAGATTTGTTCACTCTTTTGGCAGTCCATGATGCTTTGAGTATTCTTTGCCAACACCACAATTCAAAAACATCAACTCTTCTTTGGTCTTCCTTATTCATTGTCCAGCTTTCACATGAAGTGATTGAAAATACCATTGCTTGGCTTAGGTACACCTTAGTCTTCAAGGAGACATCTTTGCTCTTCAGCACTTTAAAGAGGTCTTTTGCAGCAGATTTGCCCAGTGCAATATGTTGTCTGATTTCTTTTCTGCTGCTTACATGGGTGTTGATTATGAAACCAAGTAATATGAAATCTTTGACAACTTCATCTCTTCTCCATTTATTGTCATGACGCTTATTTTTCAGGTTGTGAGGATTTTCATTTTCATTATATTTAGGTGTAATCCATACTGTAGACTATAGTCTTTAATCTTCATCAGTAAGTATATTCACTTTCAGCAAGCAAAATTGTATCATCGGCATATGGCAAGTTGTTAATGCATCTTCCTCCAATCCTGATGCCATGTTCTTTTTCATATTGTCTAGATTTTCAGGTTACTTGCTCAACATAGAGACTGAATAAGTATAGTGAAAGATGTAACACTGACACACTCCCTTCCTGATTTGAAACCAGGCAGAAGCCTCTTGTACTGTTTAAATGACAGCTTCCTGTTTATGTACAGGTTCCTCACAATCACAGTCAAGTGTTCTGGAATTCCCATTCTTCTCCATGTTATCCATAATTTGTTATGATTCACACAATGGAATGTTTTTGTATAGGTGATAAAACTCAAGAAAATATCTTTGTGGTATTTTTTGCTTTGAGCCAAGATCCATCTTACGTCAGCAATAATATCACTCATCCACATCCTCTTCTGAATCCAGATTGCATTTCTGGAAGTTCTCTATCAATATACTGCTACAATTGTTTTTTAATTATCTTCAGCAAGAGTATATATACTTGCACGTGATATTAATGATATTGTTCGATAATTTCCACATTCTGTGGGATCACCTTTCTTTGGAATGGGTACAAATATGGATCTCTTCCAGTCAGTTGGCCAGGTAGCTGTCTTCCAAATCTCTTGGCATAGCCAAGTGAGTGCCTACAGCACGGCACCCATTTGTTGAAACATCTCAATAGGTACTCCGTCGATTCCTGGATCCTTGTTCTTTGCCAATTCCTTCAGTGCAGCTTTGACTTCTTCCTTCAATACCATTGGTTCTTGAACATATACCACCTCCTGAAAGGGATGAACATTGACCAATTCCTTTTTGTACAGTGACTTTGTGTATTCCTCCCCTCTTCTTTTGATGTTTCCTGCAACATTCAATATTTTTCCCATAAAATCTTTCAATATTGTAACTCAAGGCTTGAATCTTTTCATCAGTTCTTTCAGCTTGAATAATGCCGAGCATGTTCTTCTCTTTTAGTTTTCTAACTCCTGATCTTTGCGCATTTCATTATAATAATTGACTTATCTTCTCGAGCTGCTTTTTGAAATCTTCTGTTCAGCTCTTTTATCCTGTCATTTCTTCCATTTGCTTTAGCTACTCTCCATTCAAGGACAAGTTTTAGAGTCTCTTCTGACATCCATTTTGATCTTTACTTCCTTTTTTTTCTTTTTAATGGTCTTTTTCTCTCTTCATGGATTATGTTCTTGATGTCACCCCACAATTCCTCTGGTTTTTAGTCATCGGTGTTCAATGCATCAAATCTATTCCATAGATGGTCTCTAAATTCAGAAGAGATGTTATCAAGGTCATATTTTGGCTCTTAGGGATTTGTTTTAACTGTCTTCAGCTTCAATTTGAACTTGCACATGAGCAGTTGATGGTCTGTTTCAGAGTCAACTCCTGGCCTTGTTTTGGCTGAAGATATTGAGCTTTTCCATTGCCTCCTGCCTCAGATGTAGTCAAACAGATTCCTGTGCACTCCATTTGGTGAAATCGATTTGTGTAGCCACTGTTTATGTTGTTGAAAAAAGGTATTTTGCAATGAATAAGTCATTGGTCTTGCAAAATTCTATCATGTGATCTTCAGCATCATTTCTATCATCGAGACCAAATTTTCCATCTACTGGTGATTCTTCTTTGTTTCCACATTTTGCATTCCAATCACCAGTGACAATTATCACATCTTGATTGCACATTTGGTCAATTTCAGACTGCAGAAGTTGATAAAAATCTTCAATTTCTTCATCTATGGCCTTAATGGTTGGTGTGTAAATTTGAATAATATTAGTATAACTGGTCTTCCTGGTAGGCATATGGATATTATTCTATCACTGACAGCATTGTACTTCAGGATCGATCTGGGAACATTCTTTGTGATAATGAATGTCACACAATTCTTTTCAATTTGTCATTCCTGGCATAGTAGATTTTATGGTTGTATAATTCAAAATGGCCAAAACCAGTCCATTTCAGCTCACTAATGCCTAGGATATTTATATTTATGCATTTCATTTCATTTTTTATATGTTCCAGTTTTCTTAGATTCCTACTTTGTACATTCATGTTTCTATTACTAATGGATGTTTGCAGATGTTTCTTCTCATTTTCAGTTGTGCCACATCAGCAAATGGAAATCCAGAAAGTTTTACTCCATCCACATCATGAAGGTTAACTTTACTCTGAACAGTCAGCTCTTTCCCAGTCATATTTTGAGTGCCTTCCAACCTGAGGGGTTCACCTTCCTATATTTTTAATGATCTTTTTCTTTCTTCATGGATTATGTTCTTGATGTCACCCCACAATTCCTCTGGTTTTTGGTCATCAGTGTTCAATGCATCAAATTTATTCTATAGATGGTCTCTAAATTCAGAAGAGATATTATCAAGTTCATATTTTGGCTCTTGGGGACTTGTTTGGATAATGTTTCAGGGTTATTCATAAAGTTTTCCAGTAATATATCAGACAATGTTTCACTGCTATTCATCAGGTTTTCACTGGCCAATTCTTTGAGAAGTGGATGACCCCTTCCTGTTCCAAGTCTGTCCTAGTCTGGAAGCTCTGCTGAAACCTATCCACCATTGGTGACCTCACTGGTATTTTGAACACCTATGTCATAGACTCCAGCCTCTCAGCAATATGTAAGCCACCACAGTACAATAACTGACTGAAGAGTGGTGGCAAACTATAATATCGATGCCTATTAAAAAAAAAAAAAAAACACTCAAATCACAATATAGATAAATTCCTAGTTATTTTATTTTTCACAGCTCAAGAAATTCTTCCACAGACAAGTCTTTATTCAGAAATGGCCACACATCCACAATCTTCCTCCTATTACCTTCTTATATAATTTTTCTAGTCTGTTTGTCTAAAAATGTATTTTGCTCCCTCCTACATTCTTTGTTTTATTTGTTGAACAGCAACAACAAAAAATATTTAACCCAGATAATTTATGCTTTGTACAATATAAATTATCCTCTTCCTACAGAGAGATTCAAATCTTGTAAGTGAAATAGTATATTACAAACTCAATTTTCACTCCTAGTGACACTTTAGAGTAAAGGAGAAATGCCCCATAGGGTTTCCAAAGCTGTAAATATTTTCAGAAGTAGACTGCTTCATCTGTCTCCTGCAGAGTACCTGATGAGTTTGAACATTGACCTTTTCAGTTAGCAGCCCAATGCCTTAACCACAGCACCACCAGAGCTCCTTACACAAAAATAAGTAAAAGAGAAGATGGAAAGTGGTTAGTAGACTAAAAGCATATCTATTACACATGCACTCAGAACAATACAATGTGTAAGAACAACAACAATATCTAGCATTTATGAAGCACTTAATATGGGAAAAATGCTACTTTAAGTGACTTACATCTATTACATCACTTAATCATCACAATAACCAGCTGAGATCTCCATTCTTATACCCCATTTTGTAGATGAGCACACTGAATCACAGAGAGGTTAAGTAATACCTACAAGGTCAAATACCTGGGAATTGTCAGAACAGAAGAACATAGCAGTAGGAGTTCATTACACAAATCAAGAAGAATAGGAATTCCAGAACACTTCATTGTGCTCATGCAAAACTTGTACACAGACTGAGAGGCAGTCATTCAAACAGAATAAGGGGATGTAGCTTGATTTAAAATCAGGAAAATGGTACAACAGTGTTCTATCCTTTCACCATACATTTTTAACCCATATGGTGAGAAAATAATGCAAGGAAATGGACTACATGAAGAAGAATGTGACAGCAGGGTTCATGTAAGACTCATTAACAACTTGCTATATGCAGATATACACCAGCCACTCCTCAGAAGGAAGATGGGGCAATCCACTTCCATAATGATACTCCCTTGCAAACCCAAGGAGAGGTCGCTATGAGTTGGGTCCGACTCCACGGCATGTAACAACAACAACATATGCAGATAACACAACCTTGCTCCCTGAAAGGGAAGAGGACTGGGAGCACTTACTGATGAAGATCAAAGACCACAGCCTTCTGTATGGATTACACCTTGAAATAAAGAAAACAAAAATCCTCACAACTGGACCAATAAGCAACATCATGATAAACGATGAAAATACTGAAGTAGTCAAGGATTTAATTTTATTTGGATTTACAATCAATGCCCATGGAAGCAGTAATCAAGAAATCAAAGAAGCATTGGATTGAGTCAAATCTACTGCAAAAGACTTCTTTAAAGTGTTAAAAAGCAAAGACAGCACCTTTGAGGCTTGGGTGCGTCTGTCCTGAGCCATATTTTCACTCACCTCATACACATGTGAAAGCTGGGCAATAAGTAAGGAAAACCAAAGCAGAATTGATGCTTTTAAGTATGTTGTTGTTGTTAGGTACCTTCGAGTCATCTCCACTTCACAGCAATCCTATGTACAACAGAATGAAACAGTGCCCAGTCCTGCACCATCCTCATGGTCCTTGCTATGCTTCAGGCCATCACCCCATCCACTGTATCAATCCATCTTGTTGAGAGTCTTCCCATTCTTCACTGATGCTCTACTTTACCAAGTATGATATCCTTTTCTGGGGAATGATCCCTTTTAACAACATGGCCAAAATAGATGAGATGAATGAAGTCTGCACATTTACACTTCTAAGGCGTATTCTGCCTGCACTTCTTCCAGGACAGATTTGTTCATTTTTCTGGCAGCCCATGGCATTTTCACCATTCTTTGCCAACACCACAATTCAAAAGCATCAACTCTTCTTCAGTCTTCCTTATTCATTTTCAAGCTTTCATGTGCATATGAGGTGATTTAAAAGACCATGGCTTGGGTCAGGCAGAACATAATCTTCAAAGTGACATCTTTGGTACTTAACACTTTAAAGAGGTCTTTTGTAGCAGATTTTCCCAGTGAAATACATCCTCTGATTTTTCAACTATTGCTTCCATGGGCATTGGTTGTGGACCCAAGTAAAATGAAATCTTTAACAATTTCAATCTTTTCTTTCTTTATCATGATGTTTCTTATTGGTCCAGTTGTGAGTATTTGTGTGCTCTTTATGTCTAGGTATAATTCATGCTGAAGATTGTTGTCTCTGATCTTCATCAGTAAGTGCTTCGGGTCATCCTCACTTTGAGAAAGTAAGGTTGTATCATCTGCATATCACATCTGCATATCACAGGTTGTCAATGGTTCTTCCTCTAATCCAGATGTTATATTCTTCTTCATATTGTCCAGTTTGTTGGATTATTTGCTCAGTATGCAGATTGAATAAGTACAATGAAAGGATACAGCCATAACATACACACTTCTTGATTTTAAACAATGCAGTATCCCCTTGTTCTGTTCAAATGACTGCCTCTTGTTCTATGTACAGATTCCTCATGAGAACACCTAAATGTTCTGGAATTCCCATTCTTCACAACAATGTTATCAATAAATTTGAAAGCCTGTGCATAGTCCATAAAATGTTCTTTCTGGTATTCTTTACTTTCAGCTACAATCCATCTGACATCAACAATGATATCCCTCATTCCACATCATCTTCTAAATCCTATCTAAATTTCTTGAAGTTCACTGTTGGAGTACTGCTGCAACAATTTTGAATTACGTTCAGGAAAATTTTACTTATGTGTAATAATCATTGTATTGTTAGATAATCTGCACATTCTGCTGGATCACCTTTCTTTGGAATGGGCACATATATCATTCTCTTCCAGTCGATAGGCCAGGTAGCCTTCTTCTGAATAGCTTTACATAGATGAGTTAGAACTTCCACCATTGCATTAATTTATTGAAATATGCTAATTGGTATTCAATCATTTCTGATTTTCAACAATGCCTTCAGTGCGGCTTGGACTTGTTCCGTCAGTACCATCAGTTCTTGATCATATTCTATCTCCTGAAATGATTGAACATCACTTTCAGTACAGTGATTCTGTGTTTTTCTTCCATCTTCTTTAGATGCTGCCTGCACTATTCAGCCATTTGTCCATAAAATCATTCAGTATTGCAACTGGACATTTGATTTTGCTTCAGTTCTTTCAGCTAGAGAAATACAAGTGTGTTCTTACCTTTGGATTTTCTAACACCAGTCTTTGAATATGTCATTATAATACTTTATTTTGTCTCATTGAGCAGGCATTTGAAATCTTCTTTTCAGCTCATTTACTTCATCATTTCTTCATTTCCCTTTACCTATTCTACATTCAAGGATAAATTTCCGAATCCTTCTCACATCAGAATATGGTATCAGTTGGGAAAGAATTTAATAAGAAATTATATAGCTGAATATTGGAATCAAATAAGTAAATAAATAAATAAAACATATTGCCATCAAGTCACTTCCATCTCATGGTGAAAATTTGGGCTGAGTCCAACTGTCTCATGTGGTTCCAAGGTTGAAGTATTTATGAAAACAGACTTCCACAGATCTTTCTCTCATGTAGTGGCTGGTGGGTTTGAATAGCTGACCCTTCAGTTAGCAGCCTGGGGCTAATTACTGTGCCACCAGGGCTCCTAGTTATATTTTCATTGGAATATAAAATTATTTATGTTGTAAAATATGAAATACAAGCAACATTGTTTCTTGTAATCGTGCTTGCTCCCATCAGCATTCTGAGAAATACACCATTTAGGAATTTTGAAGTAAATTTATTCCATCAGAAGTTAGCAAAGTTCTGATCACACACCAGTATCTCTCAGCATGGTTGTTTGTCAACTAACCAAACCAAATTGAAAGTCTATGTGGTAGTTTATTGTTGTTATTATTAGGTGCCATTCACTTGGTTCTTAGTCAAAATTACCCTCTGTACAACAGAAAAAAACTTTGCCCAGACTGTGCCATCCTCATAATCATTGCTTTGTTGGAGCCCATATTTGCAACCACTGTGTGAATCTATTTCATTGAGGGTCTTCCTTTTATTCCTTGATGCTTTATGAAGCAAGATGCCTGTTTTGGTTACTTAGTGCTGCTCTGACAAGAATATACCACAAATGGGATGGCCTTAACAAACAGGAGTTTATTCTCTTACAATGTGGAGGCTTTAAGTCTGAGTTCAAAGTGTCAGGCTCTAGGGGCTGGGTGAAACCCCTCAGCCTTGGACTTTAGCTCTGCCTCCCACTCCCGGACCATTGAACTAGAGGCTTTTCTTTACTCAGACAGCTGCTGGCTGCTGAGGCTGCCAAGACCAAGGTTGACAAGTAAAAAACACAGTCCTGATGGTACCAAACCACATGACAGGACATTAATTCAAGTCCATTGTAAGTCCCAAGGTCAGCAGAGCATGACAGGCTGCTGAACAACAATATGGCTACATGCAAGGTCCAACATGCCATAAGCTAGAGACTATCTCCAAGGCTTCTCCTTAAATACAGGAAGCAGACCATATCCCAAAGGCAGCTACTCAGCTATTTGTGGTAGATCCCACCATGGAGTTGACTGCCATTCTCATCATAGAGAATAACTACGTCTAGCTGCATAGACATTCAAGTGGCCCAGCCAAGTTGTCACACAAACTGAACTACCACAATACCCCTCTCCAGGAACTGGTCCTTCCTGATAACATGTCCAAAGTATGTGATATGAAGTCTTGTCATCTTCACTTCTTAGGAACATCTTGGCTGTATTTCTTCCAAGACAGATGTGTTCATTCTTCTGGCAGGCCATGGTATAATCAATATTCTTTGCTGTCATAATTCAAATGCATATTTTTTCTTTGATCTTCTTTAGTCACTTTCCACCTTTCATATGCATATGAGGCTATAGAAAATACCATGGCTTGGTCAGGCACACCTTAGTTTTCAAGCTGACATCTTTGCTTTTGAACACTTTAAAGAGATTTTTTGCAGCAGATTTGCTCAAAGCAATACCATGTCTGATTCTTAGACTATTGCTTCCATGGGCATTAATTTTGATTCAAGTAAAATCAAATCCTTGACAACTTCAATCTATTCTCCATTGTGATACTGTTACTTATTAGTCCAGGTGTAAGGATTTTTGTGTGCTTTAAGGTGTAACCCACACTGAAGGATGAAGTCTTTGATTTTCATCAGTAACTGTTTCAAGCACTCTTTAAGCATTTTTCTGCTGTTATTCTTATTTTAGGATAAGTTCCTGATAAAATGCATTTAACTTACAAATTGAAAATTAAAAAATAAATAATAGTCATGTTGTCACCCAAAGACTGCTTCAAAACTGCAGTGTCCAGTGATATTTAACTTAGAAATAAAGGGGGGGGGGAATAATATGTCATTATAAGTGGGAGAATTCATTTGAAAATGATTTTTTAGTTTAATATAATGATTATTTCATAGATAATAAGAGCCAGATCTAACTCTGATTTATAGATAGCTAATTGGGGAGGAATCTTGAAAACCCATTGTTGTTGTTGTTGTTATGTGTCATTGAGTCGGACCCAACTCATAGTGACCCTCCTTGGGTTTCCAAGGCAGTATCACTACAGAAGTAGATTGCCCAACCTTCTTTCTGAGGAGTGGCTGGTGGATTTGAACTGCCAGCCTTCTGACTAGCAGTCAGGTGCCTTAGGCACTAAGCTACCAGAGCTCCTTAAAATCCATTAGGGTTAACTAAAAATTTTTTTCTATATGGGAATTTCTTTAAGATAAAACAAAAATGTATAAGAGATCATCTTTTAAAAACTTGATATTATGCACTGATAACTTCATTTCAGGTGTTAATTTTAAAAATAAATTTTATGAAAATGTGCCTTTAATATGCACATTCTTTATTACTAGAGATAAAAGAAGATACTTAAAGATTATTGTTCAGTCATTTAGTATTGTTTACTAGTAAGATGAAGTTTTCCAAAGTTGTAAAACAAAGATGAAGAAATTGACGATTTTTTTTACCAACTTCTACCTCATGTTTAAAATTGATCATGCATTCAATCTAGAGGAATTGATAATTACTGGTGATTGGGATGTGAAAGTTGGGAACAAATAACAGGGATTAGTACTTGGAAAATATGGCCTTGGTGATAGAAATTACACAGGAGATCACATGATAGAATTTTGCAAGTTCAATGACTGATTTGTTGCAAATATCTTTTTTCAACAAGATAAATGGTGACTATACATGTGGATCTCACCAGATGAAATACACAGGAACCAAATATATTACATCTGTGTAAAGAAACCATGTTGCTGTTGTTCTTGTTATATGCCATCAAGTCAGACCCAACTCATAGAAACCCTTCCTTGGGTTTCTAAGGTGGTATCGTTACTGAAGTAGATTGCCCAACTTTCCTTCCAAGGAGTGGCTGGTGGGTTTGAATCACCAGCCTTCTGGTTAGCAGTCAAGTGCCTTAGGCACTATGCTACCAAAGCTCCTAAAGAAACCGTGGAGAAGCTAAATATTATCAGTCAGAACAAGGTCAGTGGCCAACTGTGGAATGGACCATCGATTGCTCATATGCAAGTTCAAGTTGAAGCTGAAGAAAATTAAAGAAATTGCATGAAAATCAAAATATAACCTTGAGCCCACATGAATTTAGAGATCATCCCAAGAATAGATTTGACACACCAAACACCAACGACCAAAGGCCAAATGAGTTTTGGGTAACATCAAAGACATTATACATGGAGAAAGCAAAAGGTCATTAAAATGACGAGGAAGAAAGAAAAGAACAAAATTAATGTCAGAAGAGACTCTGAAAATTGAATTTCTGAGGCAGTATCTCTAGGGAAGTAGATTGCCCAATCTTCCTTCTGAGGGAGGCTGAGGGAGGTTGAACTGCCTCAGCAGTCAAATGCCTAAGGCACTACACCATCACAGCTCCCATATGTAGAGTAGCTAAAGCAAACAGAAGAAGTGAGGAAGTAAAAGAGCTGATGAGAAGATTTGAAAGTGTGGCTGTGGAAAGAAAAGTAAAGTAGTATGATGAAATGTACAAAGACTTAGAAAACCAAAGGGAAGAACATGCTCAGCATTCCTCCAGCTGCAAGAACTGAAGAAAAAAGTCAGACCTCAAGTGGTAGTATTAAATGATTCTATGGGGAAAATTCACCACTTGTCTCTCACTTTGTTATACTTTCATGATTTTCATGTTGCTGTGATGCTGGAGGCTATGGCACCAGTATTTCAAATACCAGAACAGCCACCCATGGTGAACAAGTTTCAGCAGAGCTTCCACACTAAGACAGACTGGGAGGAAGGATGGGACCACCCACTTCTGAAAAAAATGGCAATTGAAAACCTTACAAATAGCAGTAAAACCCTGTCTGATACATTACTGGAAAACTTTACAACGAGCAATGAGAAACATTGTCTGATAGAGTGCTGGAAGATTAATTCCTCAGGTTAGAAGGCACTCAAAATACAACTTAGGAAGAGCTGCCTTCTCAAAGTAGAGTCCACCTTAATGGTGAGGATGGAGTAAAGATCTAAGGAACTTCATTTGCTGATATGGCATGACTCAAAATGGGAAGAAACAGCTGCAAACATTCATTAATAATTGGAACATGAAATGTACAAAGTGTGAATTTTGGAAACTTGGAAATTGCCCAAAGGTAAAATAGAATGCATAAAAATCAATATCTTAGCATTAGTAAGCTGAAATGGACTGTGTTGGCCATTCTGAATTAGCAAATCAAATGGTATATCATGCTAGGAATGAAAAATTGAAAAGGAATGGTCGTGTGTTCATGGTCAAAAGGAATATTTCAAGATCTATCCTGAAGTGCAGTGCTGTCAGTGTGGGATAATATCTATATGCCTATCAGGAAGACCAGTTGATAAAGATACTATTCAGATTTATGCACCAACCACTAAAGCAAAGATGAAGAAATTGAAGATTTTTACCAACTTCTGTAGTCTGAAATTGACCTAACATGCAATCAAATTGTATTGATAATTACAGATGATTGGAATGTGAAAGTTGGAAATAAAAAAGAAGTATCGGTAGTTGAAAAATACGGCCTTGGTGATAGAAATGACACCTGAGATCACATAACAGAATTTTGCAAGACCAAAGATGTATTCATTGTACATAATTTTTTTAAAACAACTAAATTGGGGACTATACACATGGACCTCACCAGGTAGAATACACAGAAATCAAATTGACTACATCTGTAGAAAGAGGTAATAGAGAAGCACAATATCATTAGTCAAAACCAGGCCAGGAGCTGACTGTGGAACAAACCATCAATTGCTTATATGTAAGTTCAAGGTGAAGCTGAAGAAAATTAAAAAAAGTCCATGACAGCCAAAATATGACTTTGAACGTATCTCACCTGAATTCAGAGACCACCTGAAGAATAGATTTAACACATTCAAAACCAATGACTGAACACCAGATGAGTTGTAGGATGACATCAAGAACATCATACATGAAGAAAGTAAAAAGTCATTAAAAAGACAGGAAAGGAAGAAAACACCAAAATGGATGTCAGAGAAGACTCTGAAATTTGCTCTTGAATGGAGTCATTAAAGCAAAAGGAAGAAATGATGAGATAAAAGAGCTAAACAGAAGATTTCAAGGGGCAGCTCAAGAAGATAAAGCAAGGTATTATAATTAAATGTGCAAACACCTGGAGTTAGAAAACCAAAAAGAAAGAACACACTCAGCATTTCTCAAGCTGTGAAAACTGAAGAAAAAATTCAAATATCAAGTTGCAATGTTGAAGGATCCTATTGGCAAAATATGAAAGATACAAGAAGCATCAAAAGAAGATGTAAGGAATACACAGAGTCACTGTACCAAAAAAATTGGTTGATGTTCAACCATTTCAGGAAGTAGCATATGATCAAGAACCAATGGTAATGAAGAAGGAAGTCCAAGCTGCATTGAAGAAATTGGTGAAAAACAAGACTGCAGGAACTGATGGAATACCCATTGAGGTATTTCAACAAACGGATGCAGCACTAGCGGCCCTTACTCATTTATGCCAGGAAATATGGAAGACAGCTACTTGGCCAACTGACTGGAAGAGATCTATCTTTGTTCCCACTCCAAGGAAAGATGATCCAACAGAATGTGGAAATTATCGAACAGTATCATTAATATCACAGGCAAGTAAAATTTTGCTGAAGATAAATAAAAAATGGTTCCAGAAATGGAAGCAGGTTTCAAAATACAACATGGAACAAGGAATATCATTGCTGATGTCACATGTATCTTAACTGAAAGCAAAGAATACCAGAGGAATGTTCACCTCTGTTTTATTGACTATACAAAGCATTCAACTGTGTAAATCATAATAAATTATAGATAACTTTGAGAAGAATGGGAATTGCAGAATACTTAATTGTGCTCATGAGGAACCTGTACGTAGAAAAAGAGGCTGTTGTTCCAAAAGAACAAGGGGATACTGTATGTTTTAAAATCAAGAAGGGCATGTGCCAGGGTTGTATTTTTCACCATACTTATTCAATGTATATGCTAAGCAAATAATCTGAGAGGCTGGACTACATAAAGAAGAATGTGGCATCAGGATAAGAGGAAGACTCATTAACAACCTGTAATACACAGATGACACACCTTGCTTGCTGAAAGTGAAGAAGACTTGAAGCACTTATTGGTGATGATTAAAAATTACAGTCTTCAGTATGGATTATACCTCAATATAAAGCAAAAGAAAAGAAAAGAAAAGAAACTTCACAACTGGACCAATAAACAGCATTATGATAAATGGAGAAAAGTTTGAAAGCTGTCAAATATTTAATTTTACTTGGATCCACAATCAACACCCATGGAAGCAGCAGTCAGGAATCAGATGTCATATTTCACTGGGCAAATCTGTTGCAAAAGACCCTTTTAAGGTTTTGTTTTGTTTTGTTTTGTTTAAATGTCACTTTAAGGGACTAAGATGTGCCTTCCAAGCCATAATATTTTTAATCACCTCATTTGCATGTTAAAAGCGGAAAATGAATAAGGAAGAGGGAAAAATAATTTATGCATTTGAAATATGGTGCTAGCAAAGAATATTAAATATACTATGAACTGTCAGAAGAATAAACAAATCTGTATTAGAAGAAGTTCAGCCAAAATACTTCTTACAAGCAAAGATGGTGAGAACTCATCTCATTTACTCATGGGCCTGTTATTAGGAGGGACTCATCCCGGGAGAAGAACATCACACTTTGTAAAGCAGAGGTCAGTGAAAAAAAAGACCTTCAATGAGACGGATGGACATTGTGGCTGCAACATGGACTCCAGCATAGCAATGATTGTGAGGATGACCCAGAACTGGACAGTGTTTCATTTGTTGTACACAGGGTTGCTATCAGTCAGAAACTACTCACTCATTGGCAGGAAACAATAACAACAATCCTTGACAGTAGCTAACCACAACCCTCCACCAAAGCCAGCATATTTAAAAGCTACTTTGTTAAGTAACTTTTATTTATTCATTCATTCCTTAAAATTGTGTGAGCTCCAATAAGAAAATGCCTATCCTCTTCCAATTTATTTTGACCAAGAATATAATAACTTTACAGGCTATAAATTTTATACAATTTCTAACTCTGTTTTTTCTCCAGTTTTGAGAGCATTGAAAACTTTTCCTTTCATGTTAATTCATTGTTTTCAATGGGAATTTTGTTTTGAAAGAGATTTAGGGTACATGTAAGTTTCTATTAAAACAAAGCAAAAAAAATTATTCTACCTAATTTAGGGAGTAAACTGCTTTTAATGCAGCTTTGTAGAGTGGGAACTCTGTGATAGCCATATGGTATGAGTAACTTGAAAAAAAAATTGCTTATTTATTAGGTGACAATTTAGTATTGGATTCCCTATTTAGTACATTGTTTTCTTCCTTTTGTAATTTAAATCTAAGAAATCTTAATAAATTCTTCCTTAACACTTAAACTGGTTGCAGTCAGAGGCTAACAGTACTTGGCTATCATTTCAGATAGTTATTCCCAGAAAATGTTTTAAGAAGGATTGAACAATAAATAAATTTCAATTGCAATCAAATTATACTAGTGGAACATAGAGGAGTATCCAAGGTGAGTAATTTGTCCCTTGGGTATAGAGGAGATATCTTGGGAAATTCATTTATTAATGAAGGCTACATGCAATCGTTCATGTTCCCCTTGAGATATCTCCCTAACATTCTCAAATATGGGATTTGATTTATTTTGACACTATGCAACTAAAATAGCACTTATTTATGTGATTAATGATTTACTAAGTTATAAGGAACCATGATTTTCCAAAATAGTCTCTGAAGTAGAGAAAATATAAACAAAGTATACAAATGAATCTTTTTTTGCAATAATTACATCTGTTGTTGTTTTTATGTGCCATCGAGTCGGACCTGACTCATAGCGACCCCTCCTTGGGTTTCTGAGACAGGATGGTACAGAAGATTGCCCAACCTTCCTTTCTTCTTTCCTTCCGAAGAGTGGCTGGTGGGTTTGAACCGCCAGCCTTCTGGTTAGCAGTCAAGTGCCTTAGGCACTATGCTACCAGAGCTCCATAATTAGATCTAGAACATTTTATTTTACTATCCTGCTTAGAAATGTAGACAAAAAATTTTTAATGTAGAAAAGTGTTTCTTTAGCAAACTTCAGAACTCTATTTTCCAGATTTCATTTTTTTTTTTTTTTTGTTAAATGTAACATACATGCATATTCTACAATGTACAAATCTTAAATATGCAGCTTGGCAAATTTTAATATTTTAATATTGTATTTTATGCCTGTGTAACCACCATCCAGGTCAAAATATGTAACATTACCACCAGTAGCAATTGGTGTGGAGTTGATTTCAACTCATGGTAATCCCATGAGTCAGAGTACATCTGTGCTCCATAGGGTTTTCAATGGCTAATTTTTCTTTCTAGAAATAGTATGTCAGGCCTTTCTTCCTAAGCAACTCTGGGTAGATTTGAACTTTCAGACTTTCAGTTAGCAGTCAAGTAGAAGTAACTATTTGCACCACCCAGGACTCTATAAAGTAAAAAACAAACAAAAAAAAACAACTCACTGTCATTGAGTTGATTCTGACTCATAGCAACCCCCACTGCATTTCTGAGGCTGTAAATCTTTTTGGAAGTAGATTGCCTCGTCTTCCTTCCATAGAGCAGCTGGTGGGTTTGAACTACTGACCTAGTTAGCAGCCATATGCCTTACCTACTGCACCACCAGAGCACCTTATAACATTACCAGCACACTTCAAATTACACTCACCTCTTCTCCTGGTCATTACCACCCCTGCCTACTAAGGTAACTATTATTTTGATTTCTATCATAATAGATTGCTTTTGCTTGTTTCAAAAACCAAACCAAATTCACTGCCACTGAGTCCAATCTGACTCACAGAAACTCCTTGGGTTTCTGAGGCGGTATCACTACAGAAGTAGATTGTCCAACCTTCCTTCCAGGGAGTGGCTGGTGGGTTTGAACTGCCAGCCTTCTGGTTAGCAGGCAAATGCCTTATGTTCGAATCATTTGAATCATACATTATATAGTCTTTTGTGGCTGGATTTTATTGCTGAACATTTCTGTGAAATTTATCCAGTTTAACTTGTTCAGAAATTCGTAATTGTATTTCACTATGTAATTACACCACAACTTATTTATCAATCCTAGTTTGAATCATGCTGCCACAAAAGTTCTTGTCTTTTTGGTGTAAATATGTATTCATTTGTGTTGAATATATATGTAGGAATAGAAAGACTGGGTCATGTTGTTGGTGTTGTTAGGTGCCGTGGAGTTGTTTCCAACTCATAGCGACCCCATGCACAATAGAACGAAACACCGCCAGATCCCGCACCAGCTCCATGATCCTTGCTATATTTGAGCCCATTGTCGTAGCTAGCTGCTGTGTCAATTCATCTCATTGAGGGCCTTTTCCTCTTTCATCAACCCTCCACCTTACCAAGCATGACATCCTTCTCCAGGGAATGGTTCCTTCTGACAACATGACCAAAGTAGGTGAGAAGAAGTCTGGCCACTCTTGCTTCCAAGGAGCATTCCGGCTGCACTTCCTCCTGGACAGATCTGTTACTTCTTCCGGCAGTCCATGGTACCTTCAGTATTCTTTGCCAACACCACAACTCAAAAACATCAACTCTTCTTCTCTCTTCCTTATACATTGTCCAGCTCTCGTGTCCATATGAGGCGATTGAAAATACCATGGCTTGTGTCAGGCACAACTTAGTCCTCAAGGATATATCTTTGCTTCTCAGCACTTGAAAGAGGTATTTTGTAGCGGACCTGCCAGTGTTATACCTAATGTCCTGATTGCTGCTTCCATTGGCATCAATTATAGAACTAAGCAATGTAAAGTCTTTCACAACCTCAATCTTTTCTCCATTTATTGTGATGCTGCTTTTAGGTCCAGTTATGAGGATTTTTGTTTTCTTTATGCTGAGATGTAATTTGTACCGCAGACTGCGCTCTTCAATCTTCATCAGTAAGTGCCTCAAGTCATCCTCACTTTCAGCAAGTGAAGTTGTATCATCAGCATATGGCAGGTTGTTAATGACTCTTCCTTCAATCTTGATGCCACATTCTTCTTCATATAGTCCAGTTTCTTGGATTATTTGCTCAGCATGTAGATTGAATAAGTATGGGAAAATGATACAACCCTGATGCACTCCCTTCTTGATTTTAAACCATGCAGTGTTCCCTTGTTCCATTCAAATGACAGCCTCCTGGTCAATGTACAGGTTCTTCATGAGCAAAATTAAGTATTTGGAATTCCCATTCTTCTCAATGTTATCCACAATTTGTTATGATCCACACAATCAAATGCCTTTGCATAGTCAATAAAATATAAGTAAACATCTTTCTGGTATTTTTTCCCTTGAGTCAAGATCCATCTGACA
>NW_006921798.1:1300214-1312587 GCF_000298275.1 Orycteropus afer afer
CCCTCCTCACCTAATCCCTTCGGCTGATTGCTCTTCTTTCCGGGTTCAAGGCTTTTATCCCCTTTCTCCTGCTCTTCCGGCCTGCTACTCTGGCATCCCTGCATTGTCTATCCTCACCTGTAAGCCTGGGGCTCACTAATGCCTAGAATATCAATCTTTATGTTTTTCATTTAATTTTTGACAACTTCCAGTTTTCCTAGATTCATACTTTGTACATTTCATGTTCTGATTATTAATGGATGTCTGCAGCTGTTTGTCTTCAATTTAAGTCATGCCATGTCAGCAAATGGAGGTCTTGAAAGCTTTACCTTATCTATATCAGTAAGGCTGGTTTTACTCTGATGATGCAGCTCTTTCCCAGTCATATTTTGAGAGCCTTCTAACCTAAGTAGCGCTTCTTCCTGCTCTGTACTGGACAATGTTTCCAGGCTATTCATAAAGTTGCACAGTAATGTATCTGACAGTGTTTTTCTGCTATTCATAAGGTTTTCCCTGGCCAATTCTTTAAGAAGTGGATGGCCTCTTCCTTCTTCCTAGTTTGTCTCAGTCTGCAAGCCTTGCTGAAACCTGTGTACCCTGTGCACTCCTGTGGATTTGAAACATTGGTGGCACAGCCTCAAGCCTCACAGCAACATGCCACCACAGTAGGACAAACCGACTGACAAGTTTGTTTTCCTTAGCTGTTCAAAACCTCTCCAGCCTCCCCTTACCTGGATCCCTGCCACTGCCTCCTCACTCTGTCCCAGTCTCCCTGGCCTTTTTCTCTTCTTTCCCCTGCTTTCCCACCTTGCCACTTGTGAGGCATAGCCTGTGTTCCCTCCCCTCACCTGCATCCCTTCTCCTGCCTCCTCATTCTGTCCCAGTCCCTCTGCCCTTTTTCTCTCCTTTCCCCCTGCTTTCCTGCCTTGCTGCTATGGGGCATGGCCTCAGTTCCCTCCCCTCACCTGGATCCCTGTCACTGACTCCTCGCTCTGTCCAAGACTGGGTCATAGTACATGTGTAAATTCATCTTTAAGAGATGCTGCCAGATTATTTTTCTTGTTTCTGTAATTTAATCTTGAGAAGAGGGAATTTTACCTATTTTGCTCAATAATATATATTGGTCAGTGTCTAGAGTAGTGTGTATTCAACAAAGTAGGGACTCACGAGTGTTTGTTGAAGGAATGAGTTATTGTTCTTGCAATTGCCAGAGCCAGCTCTGTCTTCATCCAATATCTACTACTTCCATCTAATATCTACTGGTTACTTAATATAAGCCAGAACTTTCAATTACACAACTACATATAATCTTGATGGAGGGGGACCTTGAAATAAGTGTTGTTGTTGTTAGGTGTCATCAAATTGGATCCAACTCATAATAACATAATGACCCTATGTATATCAGAACAAAACACTGCCTGGTTCTGTGCCATCTTCACATTCGTTGCCATACTTGAGCCCATCATCAGGGCCACTATATGAATCCATCTCATTGAGGGACTTCCCCTTTTTTTGCTGCCCCTTCCACTTTACCAAGCTTGATATCCTTTTCCAGGGACTGATCCCTTCTGATAATATGAGCAAAGTACCAGAGATGAAGAATGGCCATTCTTGCTTCTAAGGAGCTTTCTTATTGTCTACCAAGGCAGACTTGCTTGTTCTGGTAGTCCATGGTATTTTCAATATTCTTTGCTAACACCATAATTCAAATGCATCAGTTCTTCTTCAATCTTACTTTTTCACTGTCCAACCTTCACATGCATATGAGGCTGTTGAAAATGCATGGATCAGGCACACCTTAGTCTCCAATTTGACATCTTTGCTTTTTAACACTTTTAGTGTAAATATGTATTCATTTTTGTTGGATATATATATATAGGAGAACTTTTGCAGCAGATTTGCCCAATGCAATATGTCCTTTGACTTTTTGACTGCTGTTTCCATGGGCATTGACTGTGGGTTCAAGTAAAATGAAATCCTTTACAACTTCAATCTTTTCTCCATTTATCATGATGTCGTGTTTTGGTCCAGTTGTGAGGATTTTTATTCTCTTTATGTCAAGGTGTAATCCATACTGAAGGCTGCAGTTTTTTATCTTCACCAGTAAGTGATTCAAGTCTTCTTCACTTTCAGCAAGAAAAGTTGTGTCATCTGCATATCACAGGTTGTTAATGTGTCTTCATGCAATCCTAATGTCACATTCTTCTTCATATAGTCCACTTATCAAATTATTTGCCAGCATACAAATTAAATAAGTATGATGAAAGCATACAATGCTGACACATACATTTCTTGATTTTAAACTTTGCAATATATCCTTGTTCTGTTGAACAACTGCCTCTTGTTCTTCATACAAGTCTCTCCTGAGCACAATTAAGTGTTCTGGAATTCCCATTCTTTGCAATGTTACCCATAATTTGTTATGGTCCACAGAGTAGAATGTCTTTGCATAGTCAATAAATCACAGCTAAAATTCTTTCTGGTATTTCAGCCAAGATCTATTTGAAATTGGTGATAATATCCCTCATTCCACATCCTCTTCTGAATCTGGCTTGAGTTTCTGGGAGTTCCCTGTTGATGTACTGCTGCAAGCACTTATGAATTATCTTCAGCAAAATTTTACTTGCATGTATTAGTAATGATATTGCCCAATAATTTCCACATTCTGTTGGATCACTTCTGTTTGGAATGTGCACAAACATGGATCTCTTTCAGTTGCTTGGTCAGGTAAACTCTCATCCAAATTATTCAGCATAGAAGATTGAGAGTTTTTAGCATTGCATCCATTTGCTCAAACATCTCAATGCTCAAACATCATTCAATTCCTGAAATGCTTTTTTTTTTTTTTCATTTTTTTTAAGCCAGTATCTTCAGTGCAGCTTAGACTTCTTCCTTCAGTGACATCATTTCTTGATCATATGCTACCTCCTGAAATGGTTGAATGTCAACCAATTATTTTCAGTCCAGTAACTTTCAGTATTCCTTCCACCTTCTTTGACGCTTCCTGAATTTAATATTGTGCTCAAGGAATCTCAATATTGCTACTCAAGGCTTGAGTTCTTCTTCAGTTCATTCAGCTTGAGAAATGCTGAGCATGTTATCCCTTTTGATTTTCTAGCTCCAGGTCTCTACATATTTCATTATAATACTTTATTTTGACTTCTTAGAGAATTGGGGGAGACTTTGAAATAAGTGTTAGCATTCTCATTTTGATAAGTAACTGAAAGGATAGAGAGTAGAGAATTATAGGAATTGTGCAAGAGCATACAGCTAACATGCAGTCCTCATGACACAAAGATTAAGTGCTCAAAATTTGGCAGTTTGGACTCACCAGTGGCTCTATATAAAAGGCTTGGCAAAAGGCTCCCATAAAGATTATAGAATGGAAAACCCTAGGGTCAGTTCTACTCTATTACATATGGTCTCTATGAGTCTACAATTTAATCAACGACATCTATCAACAACAACAACAACAATATACAGCTTAATAAGTAGCAGAGACAGGATTTTACTTCAATGAAACTTATTGATACCCTTTGAGATTCAAATAAAATTGATTGAATCTCCTAATATGCAAGTATTTCCACATACCTCTGTGTCTGGAGATAAAAGCTGATGCAGGAGGTAGTAACTTACGCTTTTCTTATTAATATATGATTCTAGCTTGGTTCAACAAATATATGGTCCTGGTGTCCACAGTGTTCCTATTACCCACCATCTTACCCTAGAAAAGGAACATAACCATTTTTAGTTATTTTTCCTAAAATTTAATTCACAAAGCCATATGTGTAGCCAGCATCAGTGAAAATTCAGGGTAATGGTAAAAGAATTTACATCATAGGTCTTAACAGCAGATAACATCATACATATTAAACTTCTCTTTTCTAATAGAGTTCTAGAAGACTTTTCCCCAACATGGACTTCAATTTTCCACCATGTTGCCCAGCCTTCTCTCTTTTTTATCTCATTTCTGCTCCAACTACCAAATTTCTGTTTGTTTGAGTGTTTATTTTTTCTTTGTTTTATGAAGAGTGTCTAGATATATATACCTTGTGCATGCTCACCCATGGAAGTAAAAGGGAAATTTTACACATTTTAACTGTAACGTGAAATCAAAATTGTAAGATTTCAATTTGCTTACTTGGACACATCATCAGAATCACTAGAAAAAGGACATCATAGTTGATAAAGTTGAGGGTCAGTGAAAATGAGGAAAATGCTCAATGAGGTGGATTGAAACAGTAGTCAATCAATAGACTCAAACAAACCAATGATCATTAAAATGGCAAGATGTTTTGTTCTTTCATATATAAGTTCTCCATAAGTTGGAGTCTCCTCAATGGCAACTAACACCAACACCCACCTCTAAGGTTCTCAACACCTACTCAAGTTAAGATACTTCTCCTACTGTGAGGAATTCTGGAGTCATATGTTACAAATTTGTTATTTTGTTGGTCTGTGTGTATTTAGTTTTAACAGCTGCATCAGGTCATTAAGAACTCAACATTTATTGCCCTTGTAATCAGAATGTATTTTTAATTTCTTGTTTGGTTTCCTGATATATACTTCTTCTAAAGGAAATTTTAACATTTTTGGAGTTGAAGATTATATTTTCTCAAATCTTATGATGTTTATTATCCATTCAATATTAGGAGGAAATCCTCATCTCACTCTGCATATTAGCTTGACTAAAATGCTTCTATCTCAGTTTTGATAAACAAGTACAAGATTTTCAAGTACAGTCATCACTATTTCTGAAAGTCTTTCCAAAACAATTTTTTCAACTGTCACCCTGTCTCCTAGTATTTCCATGGTCTGAACATTTGATCTACCAATTTCTTATCAGAATAATCACTCAAACCATGTTTCCTGTCTTGAACCATAGACTTTATAAATAGAAGTTTCCAACAATAAATCAATGAAACAAAGAATGCATACTTATCTATAAAATGTCATGAAAAACTGTTGCAATAAGTTAAACCACACAGATGTTTTTCCATTAATTTGGTACAGTGTTTATTTTTAAATTATTTTATGAATTCTGTTGTTTTGGGGTTGTAATTTCTGTAAGACAGATGTGACATTTTTAGCCAAAGAACTCTAATATTATTCTTTTATAAGAAAATATGAGTCCCTATGTGAGCGTCCTTGCTTTGTATAAATGCTTATATCACACATTTTAATACAATCCTTTTCATTTGTGTTTTTTATAAGTTGTTATTTCAGCTTTTTTGCTAATTACATTATCTTTTGCTTTATAAATGTATGCTTCCACCTACCCCAACTGACTTCCTTTTCAATGTATGCTAGCAGAAAGGTTGGCAGTTCAAACCCACCTAGAGTCAACTTGAAAAACAGGCCTAGTGCTCTGCTTCTGAAAGATAACAGCCTTAAAAACTCCAAGGAGCAGTTTTACCCTGCATACTTGGGGTTGCCATGAATCAGAATCAACCAGAAGAGACTAACAAAAACAACAACTTGTCATGTAGGAATCACCTCATAGGTCTAACTGGCATTAGGTTTTCAAATAATTCTGTCTTATGAAAAAGGATAATTATCTTTTTAAATTCAACTTAGTTCTGTCTTCTCTTACTATTGCTAGTTGGGCAATCTACTGCCATACTGACACGGCCTCGGAAACCTAAGGAGGGGTTGCTATGAGTCGGATTCAACCGTTGGGCAGTGTGTTAGTGGGTACGCTTGTATAAGGAAAAAGTTAAAGCCTTGAGCTGCAATATTGAATAATTCTATAGGAAAAATATTGAATTATGTAGAAGGCATCAAAAGAAGATGGAAGAAATACACAGTCACTGTATCAAAAAGAATTGATCAATGTTCAACCATTTCAGGAGGTAGTATATGATCAAGAACCAGTAA
The DNA here is from genome assembly GCF_000298275.1 of Orycteropus afer afer. Lineage (NCBI taxonomy): Eukaryota > Metazoa > Chordata > Mammalia > Tubulidentata > Orycteropodidae > Orycteropus > Orycteropus afer. The sequence goes on from NW_006921798.1 coordinate 1,306,071, forward strand.
TATTGAAAAAAGAATTCCAAGCTGCACTGCAAGCATTGGTGAAAGACAAGGCTTCAGGAATTGATGGAATATTAATTGAAATGTTTTAACAAACGGATACAATGCTGGAAGCACTCATTCATCTATGCCAAGAAATTTGTAAGACAACTACCTGGTTAATCAACTCAAAGAGATCTGTATTTGTGCCCATACCAAAGAAAGATGATCTAGTAGAATGCAGAAAATATTGAACACTGTTCATTTCACACACAAGTAAAATTGTGCTGAAGATAATTTAAAAATGGTTGCACCAGTATCTTGACAGAGAAATTCAAGCTGGATTCAGAAGAGAACGTAGAATGAGAGATACCATTGGAAATGTCTGATGGATCTTGGCGGAAAGCAAAGGATACAAGAAAGATGTTTATCTCTGTTTCATTAAATATGCAAAGGCATTTCACTATGTGGATCATAAAAAATTATGGAAAACATTGTGAAGTATGGGAATTCTGGAACACTTAATTGTCCTCATGTGGAACCTGTATGTAGACAGAGAGACAGTCATTCAAATGAAAGAAGGGGATACTGTGTGGTTTAAAATCAGAAAAGTTGTATGTCAGGATTAAATCCTTTCACCATACTTATTCAATCTGTATCCTAAGCAAATAATCCAAAAAGCTGGACTTTATGAGGAAGAATGCCTCATCAGAATTTGAGACTCATTCACACCTGTGATACACAGATAACACAACTTTGCTTACTGAAAGTGAAGAGTACCTGAAGCATTTATTGATGAAGATCAAAGTTTTCAGAATGGGCTATGCCTCAACATAAAGAAAACAAAAATCCTCACCCCTGGACCAATAAGTAATGTCATGATAAATGGATAAATGATTGAAGTTGTCAATGATTTCAATTTACTTGGATTTACCATCAATGCCCATTGAAGCAGCAATGCACTGGACAAATCTGCTGCAGAAGATCTCTTTAATATTTAAAGTGTTAAAAAGCAAAGACATCACTTTGAGGACTAAGGTACACTTGACACAAGCTATGGTATTTTTCATTACCTCATATGCATGTGAAAGCTGGACAATGAATAAAGGAGACCAAAGAAATATTGATACCTTTGAGTATGATGTTGGTAAAAATATTGAATATACCATGACTGCCAGAAGAATGAACAAATCTTTCTTGGAAGAAGTATACCCAGAACACTCTTTGGAAGTGAGTATGGTGAAGTTAGGAGCTCTGGTAACATAGTGCCTAAAGGCACTTGACTGCTAACCAGAAGGCTGGCGGTTCAAACCCACCAGCCACTCCTCGGAAGGAAGATGGGGCAATCTACTTCCATAGTGATACTGCCTCAAAAACCCAAGGAGGGGTCGCTATGAGTCAGGTCCTACTCGATGGCACTTAACAACAACATGGTGAAGTATTTTGGACATGTTATCAGAAAGGACCAGTCCCTGGAGAAGGATATCATGCTTGATCAATTAAAGTGTCAATTAAAAGGAGGAAGACCCTCAATGAGATGGACTAACACAGTGGCTGCAACAATGGAGTCAAACACAGTAATGATTGTGAGGATGGTGCAGGACCAGGCAGCATAACGTTCTGTTGTACTTAGGGTCATTGTGAGTCTGATCTGACATGATGGCACCTAATAACAAGCTCTGGTAGCATAGTGCCTAAGGCATTTGACTGCTAACCAGAAGGCTGGTGATTCAAACCTACCATCCACTCCTCGGAAGGAAGGTTGGGCAGTCTATTTCCTTAGTGATACCACCTCAGAAACCCAAGGAGTGGTCACTATGAGTAGGGTCTGACTCATTGGCAGTGAGTTTTTTTGAGTTTAATAACAAAAACATAGGCTTGAATTTAGGTTGGGAGCTCAGAAACATGATTACAATGTCTAGACTATGAATAGGATACTTTAACTTATTTTACAAATATACTCTTACATAAAATTAATAAGAAAGTGGCTATAAAGTGATGTGGACTAAGAAATAAGTGAATTAATATGCTTCTGGCTGCCTTCAGACTGACAGATAAGACATGTCTCACCTTTTTCTTTCTTTCTGACTCTTCAGGGATCAGAATTTGTTTCTCTGTTAACAACTGCACTTTCATCAAAAACTCTTCTTATCCTTTCACATTTGTTCCTTCTATTATACTGGAGACTTGAACAAGAGCTAATCAATTTGGATAAAAGTTTTGCTCTTTCTGTTGTTCTTTTTGTTGTTAAATGTAAGTCAGTCATATTCCCATTTTTGGTCATATTGGAGAAAAAGTGACTGAATTTATTCTACTATCTGAAACAACTTAGGAAAAATAAGAACAGAAAAAAATATGGAACAACTGTTTAAGAAACTGGACATCAGGCAAGAAAAATAAGTTTTCCCTGAGAGATGGGAATGAAATGAAGTGAGCCCTAAAACTACCCCAGTTTATTATTTGGAGAGAGTTTGTAGGCTGAAATGGTATGAGGGAAAACTCAGGTAGAACTGGAAAATCTCAGATAGCTTTGGATTCCAAAAAGTCTAAGACAGCTAGTATTGGCATGGCAAAAGACTACAAAGGAAAGTGTTATATAGTAACAGAACTCTTGAGAAAGAGTATTCAACTGAATAGGGATGCATGTTGACATAGTATGCTGTAACTTTGCTAAACTATTTTATTGATTTATCATGAAACATGGATGAGCCTCTACATAGTTGTACTGAATAAAATAAATGAGACATGCTTTGTAATTTCATTCACATCAACTTTTAAAAAATGCAAACTGCTCTGCAATCATGAGCATCAGATTGATGGGTGCCTGCAGATAGTGTTATAGTGAAAAGAAATGAGAGGGAGGATTTTATAAAAGGACATAAGGAAAATATTGTAAGTATAAGATCTTCATTATCATAATTGCTATGATAGTTTTTATGGGTTTATACATAAGTAAAAAAACAAAAAGATCGGTTGTTTGAACCCAGCAGCGCCTCAGTGGAAGAAAGATATGGCAATCTGCTTCCATAGAGATTACAAGCTTGGAAACACTATAGGCTACTTCTATTCTGTCCTATAGGGTTGTTATGAGTCAGAATTAACTTAATGATATTAGAACACTTTAAATAGTAGGTATTGGCTGTTTGTTCAGTTGTAGAATTCTACACTTCTATGTGAGAGACCCAAGTTTGATTCTTAACCAATGTACCTTATGTGCAGCCATCACCCATCTGTTTTAAATGCTTATGTGCTGCTGTGGGGAGTTCTAGTGGCACAGTGTCTAAGGAATATAACTGCTAACCAGAAGGCTGGTGGTTCAAACCCATCAGGCACTCCTCAGAAGGAAGATGGGGCAGTCTACTTCCATCAAGATACTGCTTTGGAAACCCAAGGAGGAGTTACTATGAGTCAAATCGACAGGTTGGCAGTGAGTTTGGTTTTTGGTTTTGTGTTCCTATGATGTTGAACAGGTTTCAGTGAAGCTTCCAGACTGAGATGGACTAGAAACAAAGATTTGGTGATCTACTTCTGAAAATTAGCCAAAGAACTCCCTATGGATCACAATGGTCCAATCTACAAATGATCATGGGGATGGCAGCAGAGCAGGCAGCTTTCCTTCCCATAGTGCATGGTGTGCCATGAGCCAGGGTCTATTGGATGTCAGCTGGCAATAACAGCAATACACTTTAGATATGTATAATACATTATGTCAATTGTATCTCAATAAAACTTAAAATTTTAAAAAAAATTATAGAAACCTCAAAAAATTTAGAAGTATTTTTTAAATCTCTTACTTTTGACATTCTTTTAAAACATGAAGTATTTATATGAAAAAGGAACCACTATATTTATCAGCAGCAAGAATGAAAAGAATGAGAGTGTATGTCTGGTGAGTCCAAGTATACAATTAACTTAAATCTAACTGTTCAGTGTTTAAACTTAAATAAAATCTTAGATCTGGCAACACAAAAACTTTTTAACACAAAAAACAGACCAAACCCTTTGCCATCAAATGTATTCCAACTCAGCAACCCATAGGACCAAGTAGAATTGCACCAAATCTGTTTGGAAGCAGACTGCCACATCTTTCTTCCAGGGAGTGGCTGGTGGATTTGAAACACCAACTTTCTGGTTAGCAGCCAACCACTTAACCAGTATGCCATCAGGCCTCCTTCCTATTAATACACACACCATAAAAGCATTTTTAAAAGTTTTGGTACCTCAAGTATTTCTCACAGAAGAATATTTTGATAATTAAATATAAACCTCAAGAAAATATAGAAGATGTGTTTTTCTTAATATACACTTGGGTTTTAAAGAGGAAGCATGAACTAGAATTTTTTTATGGAACGTTTCCTGCATGCATAACATTTGACAGTTCAAATACCAAGTTATACCACCAAATGTGGCTATCTTTATCCAATTCAGCAAATGTAACATTATGGGAATAAAATATTTCCACTAATTTTTTGAATAAAGAATGAGATATTAAAAAGTAAATAGAAGACAAGATTTCTAATTCTAATTGAACCAATTCCTAATCTTAAATTAAGTTATTCTCTTGGTTTACATTAGTTTCATCTTCAAGTAAGCAAACATTCAGATTTCAAAATTCTTTTTGGTTCAGTAAGGGACCAAATGAACCACATCCTTCCCTTACAGATCTACCTAGTTTTTTTGTACTGCATGTGTCAGTACACTATCAGAAGGTAAATATTCAATGTAATATATCTCTTAATCTTGGCAATGATTACAGGAAAAAAAAAGAACAACAAGAACAGCTAGATAATATTTTTTTTTTCTTACGTATTTATATTTACTACTTTGTGATTGAGGTCCATTTTGGCACCTAATTTGATCTGATAATGATCCACAACCACCAGCTAGGCAGTCCAAATGATTGATTTATCACCACTAAACTCTTACTACACACAATCATGCAGGCAATTAAAGAAATTAAAAGGTAGTAGGAAGATAATTCAATTTTAATTCAGAGAATATGGATTTGTGACTTTTCCTTTTCCTACCAAAGAAATGGAAATAATAAATCTAAATATCATGGCTGTTGTGCATATTTAATGAGACATTGTGGAGGTAAAGTGGTTTGTAATCTACACAGAACCATATACACACATATATAATGTATTGTTATCTGGCTATAAATGGAAACAGAAGAACTTAAATTCCTGTTTTGGTATTACCTAACTTCCTACAGCTGATAGGGTTATGAATCATTGCTTACATATTTGGAATGCTCATTATTTTCCCCTTCAAAAAGTGGCTTGAAAGACTAAGAATAATTGTTCGTCTTTACTATAAAAATTCAAATTTGAAGGGACAGTCAATCTGTTACACCAATTTGGAAAATAAATATTTGCCATCAAATTATAGATTCAATATTCTGTTACATTAATGCTATTATATATAAAGCATTGCTCTATATATTTTGTTAAATTACATAACTGACATGAAAGATGTTATGTTGAGATAATTCCATAAGAGAAAGGGTGACCAAGTTAAAACTGCATGATTCAGTTATATTGGCATCATTCTCTCCATAAAATAAATCATTGATGGTATAGTATATTTGTATAATTAAATTTCATTTTAACCATTAAATATTCTGATGGGGTTTTCTCCCATTTGAAAATAAATACTCATGTATTTTTTTGTTTGAATTAGTTTCTTATACATTTATTTCTCCAACATTTTTGTCATTAGGATAGCACTGGCTTTCATCCAGACCATAAGATATACCAGCACAAATATGAAGTTTTCCACAGATAACATCCAGTAGTTAGTTAATCACATGCTGAATCCAAAATTTGCCATTTTGTATATCTGAAAGAGAATGAAGGTGGTTTAGAAACCACCTTGAGCTCATAAGCAAGATCATGGAAAGTTCTAGGCAAAGATGAAAACAATGTACCATTTATTTAAAATCATTCCCTAATCTTCAATTGTACAGAAGAGCAGGGAAAATGTAAGAAAGAAGAAAAGAGAGTGCTGTTTCATAAGGGACAGAGAACTATCAAATAATGAAAAATGAAATATCCTGAAATTTTCACATTACTCACATTTTTTTACTCCAGTTTATGTTTTTAAGATTTTGTTTGAATTTAACATATTCATAAGTTATGCTTTATTTTTAGAAGAACAACTAGAAAGGAAAAACGGAGTAACTTCTGTTCACTGATGTTGTATCGGTGTGTAAGATCAAGATGTGTAAGATCAAGGCTTCAGGACACAATTTGGATATGACAACATGACTCCTATTCTTGTTATCCATTATTTTTCTCTAATGTCAAAGTAGGTACTGAAACAAGGCAGGCTTGTGCTTACTCACTGATCTGCACTGAACACTTTCCCTTCTTACCCTCCCGAGAGGGACCGGGTCTCCGGGAGCAAGGTAAGCACGGGCATAGCACAGAGTAGCAGGCCGGGAGAGCAGGAGAAAGGGGTAAAACCCAGGAAGCCAAAAAGAAGAGCAATCAGCCAAAGGGATTAGGTGAGGAGGGGAAACTCAGGGACACCCAAAGAA
>NW_006921798.1:1315542-1320985 GCF_000298275.1 Orycteropus afer afer
CCTATTTTGGTCATGTTGTAAGAAGGGACCATTCCCTGGAGAAGGATGTCATGCTTGGTAGGGTGGAGGGTCAACGAAAGAGGGGGAGGCCTTCAGTGAGATGGATTGATACAGTGGCTGCGATGATGGGCTCGAGTATAGCATGGATTGTGGTGCTGGCGCGGGATCGGGCAGTGTTTCATTCTGCTGTCCATGGGGTCGCTAGAGTCGGAAATGACTCAACGGCACTTAACAACAACAACAACAATGTCAAAGTGTCCATGGAGCCCTTTGTGGGCTCTGATTATACAGTCAACACGAATCACCATGGATTAGGACTGATTCCTTTCTTTCTGGCTAAGCCACACATAATTCTATTTTTAAACAGAAAATAAGGATAAAGTAGACCTAAGAAAAATTGACGCATTTGAATTATGGTGTTGGTTAAGAATTTTGAAAATACCCTGGACTGCCAGAAGGACAAACAAAGCTGTCTTGGAAGAAGTATAGCCAGCATGCTTCTTAGAAGCAAGCATGGCCAGACTTTATCCCTCACACTTCTGTCGTGTTGTCAGAAAGGACCAGTCCTTGGAGAATGATATCATGTTTGGTAAAGTAGAGGGTCAGCAAAAAATGGGAAGACACTCAATGACATGGATTGACATAATAGCTGCAAGGATGAGTTCAAACATAGCAACAATTGTGAGGATGGTGCAGGATCGGGCAGTGTTTTGTTCTGTTGTATATGGGGTTGCTGTGAGTTGGAACTGATCAAAGGTACCTAACAACAAAAACATTATTCAATTAATTCTTTCTCCTGTAATGTTTGAAGTTTTTCCTCCCATTGCGTTGACTTCATAGGAAAAAAAGACAAATACTGTGACTTGGAATAGCTGTTAGGTAATTTGAGAATGTTGAAATGTATATTTTAATACCATATTTTGGTATCACTAAGCATAAAGGGAGTAGCAGACTATAAGGATTTCACTTGCCTTTTGTCATTTCATTCAGTTTGGCATCTTTTTTCAAGCTGCTGCATACTCTCATGCAAAAAATTTAATGAAAAAAAATTTTCCAAGAAATATCCATAGAATTTTATTATGATGAAAATGTAAAATAAAATTAAATTTGTTTTAACTTTTTATTTTAAACTGACTGTGGAAATATTAAGAATGTAATTTCATTGTTGAATCTTTGTCAACATTGATGAAACTATTCCTGTTCAATGGGCCAACAAATAAAACAACAAATTGATAAGAAACTATAGCAATAGTTTACAATAATCACAATTAAACAAGAATAAATAAAGCCAATAAAAAAGGTATCTGTTGAGTCAATTATGACTCCCGACAAGCCCATGTATGTCACAGTGGAACTATGCTCCATGTAGTTTTCATGGCTGTAAGATGTTGGATTCTTCTGAGATATGCCTGTGTGGGTTCAAACCACCAACCTGTGGTTTATAGTGCAGAACTTACTATTTGTGCCACTTAGGAAGCCTTAAATAAAGAAAAGGATTAATTATTCACATAACAAGAATATATTGACCACTTTACTATGTAAGGATAAGATGCAACAAATTTATGAGCAGGAGCCCTTTCTATAATACTGTATTGCAAAGTACATTGGGTAAACACTATTGTTTCTATTATTGCAGTGTATTCCAATACTCAACAAAAAGACTCTTGGGCAAGTTAATAACTTTTTTAACTCTCAGTTTCTTCATCTCTAACATCAGAATGGTGCTGTGATTAAGGGTTTGGGCAGCTAACCAAAACAGAAGAGATTTGAACCCACCAGCTGCTCTATAGGAGGAAGATGAGGCAATCTACTTCATAAGGATTTATAGCCTTGGAGGATAATACAAAGAATGTTACTGTAACAAATTTAAAAACCTAGGAGTAATGGACAGATTTCTAGAAACACAGTATTTACCTAAACTAAGATAGACTGAGGTACAAAATTTGAACAGATACATAATGAAAGAAATTGAGGGCAGACTTTTTTTTTTTAGAGGGGAGAGGGGGATGCATACAAATTTCATTCCATAAATCCTAGTGTCAAATAAAAGACTACTATTATTTTTCTATTACTAAGTTTAATTTCTCTTTTGAGTGTCATTTTTCCAAGTTCTGGAAACTTAACTGCAGTCTTCATGACACTATCCCTGCAGTGACATCTAAATTCTAGCCTATAATATCATAGTGTGGACTATAGATGTCATATAGATGATCACTCCTTACATCAAAGACAAGATTGTCATCTCAACTGTTGATGTCTACTCATCCACATTTGTTTTCCATCATTGATTTACTCAGGTCATTGTTACCTATCTTTGCCACATGGAAATAGTCAATTGCTCCCATCCTGCTTTGAGTCTCAGGAATTCTGTGAAGGTGACTCAGAACAATCTGCCCAAATACACTCTAAAGGATTTTCCACTCTATCAGATTATACCTGAAGGAGCTCTGGTGATGCAGTGGTTAAGGTATTTGGCTGCTAACCAAAAGGTTTGTTGTTCAAACCCACCAGCTGCTCTGCAGAAGAAAGATGAGGCAGTCTGCTTCTGTAAAGATTTACAGACTTGGAAACCCAATGGGGGTTTCTATGAGTTGGAAATGATTTGAAGGCATTGAATTTTTGGTTTTGAAGTGATACCTGAGATTGTTTGGGTAATATGGTCACACAAGACCCTTCTGCTTTCAGATATTCTAATCTATATAACATTTTCTTACACCCTTTCCCTCCACTTGAACTATAGCAGAATTCTTTCTATGGCCTATCAGTATAAAATGATTTAATCTCCCTAGTTCTCCCATCTCTCCCCCTTGTGCTGGGGAATGTTTTTCAGCATAGAAAAAGAAGAGGACTTTGTTTTATAGCATCAGAGATTTTATATTTCTTGTGTCCTTTTAGCACCTACAACTTTGCAATTCAATACTTAAGACTGTGGAACTTAAAAGGCTTTTCTGCTCCTTGTTTCTTACCTGAGATGAACACTGCTGACGCTATGAAGGAAATACTAAAAGGTGGAGATAAAAATAGTTACAGAAAACCACAATCACATCTGATAAAACTTCAATATCCCACCATACATGGTTCAGTATAGGTTTGTTGATTTATTTGTTTTTTTAAGTAGAAACTGCTTTTAAGATAATTGTATGCCATATGTTTTATAAGTGTATGTACAGTTAAGTGAGAGGTTATGTACAGAGTTTGGGTAGAAAACAAGTGAACTGGAAGGATTAGGTCCAGGAACATCTAGTGTAGTATGTGATCTGAAACCCGTATCACTGGGGAATAAAGAGACTAGAATAGCTGCCTGCATTAGAAGGCAAAACAGAAAAGTGAGTGAGTGAGTTTTGGTTTATGTATTCCACATGTAATCCCTTTACTTTTTTTTTTTCTCCTAGACCCTTGAAAATAAGAGTGAGAGCATTGGTCTCATGGTGCACATAAAAGTTGAAATGTTTTCTACTTTCCATTTGAAAAGTTTGCTGGCATTGAGGGATTAGATTAAAATCTCATTAACAATGTGAGATAACACAAAGATTCATTAAATGCTGGAATTCAGCAATGTCTTTGAGTGGTTAGGACATCTTAAATCATATTCCTCCCTAATAACCTTCCTTTCCTGAAGAATGTGAACAACTGATATCAGATTTACAATTTGGGGGTACCCTTTCCTAAACTGTCTCAATTATTCACAGCTTCTCCTAACTTCCATAACCCCGTAAGAGGATAATGAATCATTATAAGTGTAAACTCAATATGTTATTTCACTTCCCAAAGAGAGAAAGAAAATGTCTTGCAGAACATTCTGAATGAAAGCACTGATCCTAATCCCATACTATTCTAAAAGGAGGATTCATTCAAATACATCTGCTAATTTTTCTCACAAAGACAAATTTTTCATGAGTTGGCCAAGGAAGGACAGACAATATAACATGGAAATCCCCTGCATGATTATAGTATCCCTCTAGAGCATGCTTAATGTTAATTTATGACTTTGCACCTTCAACAAAACTATTGGGAAAAAACTCTTCTAGGCATTCTTACCCTTTTTAATGTAAGTTCATAAGTAAGACAATATATCACAGGAAAAATTGTGGAACAATATATATTACTTAAATTAACCCCTAGATTCTCATTGACTTCAAAAGGGTAAAAGGATAAATAAGGAGTAGAACAAGCATGGTTAACTTAGAGAAACCATTCTATGCAACTCCCTCATAAAATGCTACAGCATAAAACCACAAAAATCCAAATGACCAAAGACTCACAAGAAGCCAAAGATATATAGATGTATAGATATATAGATATACCCACCAGCCACTCCTCAGAAGGAAGACTGGACAATCTACTTCTTTAGAGATACTGCCTCAGAAACCCAAGGAGGGGTCACTATGAGTCAGAATCAACTTGCCAACAGTGAGCTTGGTTTTCTCTTTTTTATTGTGTGAGTGTACGTATACACACACACACACACACATATTCATATATATAGATTTGTATATATAGATATAGCTGAATAAAAAAACAAACTCACTGCCATCGAGTCATTTCTGACTCGTAGCAACCCCCATTGGATTTCCAAGGCTGTAAATCTTTATTGAAGTAGATTTCCAGTCTTCCTTGCACAGGTGGGTTTGAACTTCTGACCTTCTGGCTAGCAGTCAAGTGCCTTATCCACTACACCACCATAGCTCCTTATAGCTGAATAAATACATATAATGTTTGTAGACATGATGTGGGTATAGACATAGAAAAATAAAAGTACCAAGCTAGGTAACCTCTGTGATGAATAATAACCCATTTTCACTCAATGAATATAATTCTTTTAAATCATAGCAAAAGAGATACTTTAATTCAATATTAATTTGTATTAAAATAGCATGTATTATAATTTCAAGTGCCTCCTCAGCAGTGGAGAACACTAGAATTTTATTTTCTGCTTTGGAGATAATATCAAAGCAACAATAAGAAGATAACAGATAAGTCTATAGAGACTGCTGTTGTCAAGTCAACTTGGAAGAAGTATCTCTATGGTAAATAGCAATACCGTGTTAGCTTTGCTACATGTTGGTCCTTGAATAACAAAGTGGTTTTGGCATCAGATATAGTAACTAGACATATTAGTTTAACTCTGTAGTCCTTAAACAAAACTAATTCTTTCATCCTAAAATGACAGAAAGTAGCATTAATTCAACCAGCGTGTCATTCAGAAAAATAAGTGTGTTTGCCCCAGAAATAATTTCTCCATGAGTTTTATATCATGTTGTTGTTGTTGTTAAGTGCCGTCGAGTCGTTTCCGACGCATAACGACCCCATGCACAGCAGAACGAAACACTGCCCGATCCCGCGCCAGCCCCACAATCCATGCTATACTCGAGCCCATCATCGCAGCCACTGTATCAATCCATCTCACTGAAGGCCTCCCCCTCTTTCGTCGACCCTCCACCCT
>NW_006921798.1:1323645-1339206 GCF_000298275.1 Orycteropus afer afer
AAATGAAGGTCTCGAAAGCTTTCTCTTTTCCATGAGTAAGGCTGGGTTTACTCAGATGTTGCAGCTCTTTCCCAGTCCTATTTTGCAAGCCTTTTAGCCTAAACGGACTATTCCTAACGTTGCAAGGTAATGTACCAAACAGTGTTTCTTTGCTATTCATAAGGTCATTTTTCATATATTTCAATATTTATATCATAAGATATATTATTTATCACACATTACCTACACTTACAGCTTTATACTCATCACTTATACCTACGTTTATAGCCACTTAAAATCCTTTCTGGAACATCAAATCCTATTTATCTAATTTAAACAAAGTAACTGGTAACAGAGAAAGATATGTGCTTTTGGAAGCAAATAAATCTAGCTTTCAAGTCCAATATCTTCCTTCACTTAATAGCAGTGTGAATTTAGATATATTGCATAAAACTTTTGGGGCATCAGTTTCCTCATCTGTAAAGTGGGGATAAAATGATCTTAACTCTAAGATAATTGCACTTTTATAATATATGAATGCAGAACAACTAGCAGAACTACCAGCTCAAACACTGAGTAAACTGTCTAAACACTGGTTCTCTCTTAACTTCCTTCTCTATTGTTGAACATAAAATGATATGTTGAGAAAATGACAAAAGCACAAATTTTACTGATCATTCAACTCTAAACATCTGCTTTGTAGCATCTGTCTTAAAGCAGGTCACTGAGAAAATAGAGCCTATGCAAAGTTTGAGTAATGATGCCTTACTGGAAAAGCCTTAACTTCCTATTGTGACATTTTAAGCGGACAGGGATCACAAAGGTATTCAAACATCAGAAATACCTGTGTAGAAATGTCATGAAATAATTTGCTTCATATAATGACAAATGATTTTGAACATCATAATCAGATATTGAGCTTGTAATCTGTTGTCCAGAATAGAGTCTCTGGCTCTGGGTAATAGATTCCAGTACTATGCACATGGTGGCAGAGGGTTTTAGGCTCATCCTGAACTCTCCAAATAAGTTTATGATTAATAGAAATTGGAAATGTTATCCCTACAGGCACAATTAAGGAATTCTTGGTTCCTGCAAATAGCAAAGTGCTCATTCTTATTGTGCACCTAGTTCCAAGATGCTGAACAGAAGACTTCTGACATCATATGGCTCAGCACAACTATAAGAATATGTAATGTACTTGATTGGACTTTGAAGTCAATAAATGCTTCATTTTCCTATGTGTCATGTGGAAAATATTGCCTTAGAATATACTTTCCAGTAGGGGATGGAGGGAGTTGATAATAACAACACTTTGCGAAAGGAATAAAAAGCATAATAGAATGACTTGGTGAAAACCCTATTTTGTCTTTGGTCTGGATAATTCAGCTTTTTTAAAAACCTACTCTTCTGAGGTAAACATAAAAAAGTTATACTGGAAGTTCTAATTCCACATTTCTCATTTGCTTTACACCCAAATATTTGATGCATTCAAGTGTTATAAGTCTCCTTAAGTTTTTACATAAGTTTATCGATTCCAGTTTGTATAATTATTTAAATATTTAGTAAAATATTATAAATGCTAATTTAATCATATTTATTCCTCCTATCTCTACCACTAACAAGCTATCACACTCTCAGCAAATTACCTCATCTCTTTGTTTCTTAGTTTCCTGATCTATAAAATGGAGATAACTGCTATTTTGATGACTGATAGAGTACCTAGAATAGTGCTGGGCATTGGTCAAGTGCACACATAGCTGTTGTTAAGTGACTTGAGTTGGTTCCAACTCATAGTGACCCTATGTGACAGAGTAGAACTGCTTCATGTGGTTTCATAGGAAGCAGGTTGCCAGGTCTTTTATGCCATGGTGTCATTGGTGGCTTCGAACTTCTGACCTTCCCTTTGGCATTGAGCACTTAACCATTATACCACCAGGGGGCATCCTTTCTAGTAGTAGTAGTACAGGAGCAGTGGTGGCACAGTGGTTAAGTGTTCAGCTGCTAAACAAAAGGTCATCAGTTGGAACCTATCTACCTACCACTCTGCAGAAGAAATAGCAGTCTGCTTCCATGATATAGCCTTAGAAACCTTATGGGGCAGTTCTACTCAGTACCATAGGGTTGTTATGAGTTGGAATCAACCACCAAAAATAATCTTCCATAATCTTTTATTTGGTATTCTAAAATAAAAATATTAAATTAACTGTATTTATTTTATTTGTTTGTTTATTGAGTTTTAGGTGCAAATTTACAGACCAGAATTTGCTTTACATTCAACATTTCATGTACATTGGTTTCACTCCCCAATTACCATCCCCAACTCTAACCCACTCTCTTCCTCTCCCATCCCAGTAATAACCCTCCCCTTCCCTTCTTACTTATGCATTCCTGTGTGTTCTGCTTTTCCTCTGTCTGAATATTGCCCCTCTGGTGCCCCATGGCCAATTTCTCTAAGGGAAATATTTCTGGAGAATATGTGGGTGAATCATCCTGGGTAGAGTGGTCTGCATGTATGTCTTATTTACTATTGGGCTGAGATCCAGCCTATGGGAGTGAAAATTTAACTGTATTTAAATGTAAAATAACTAAGAACTGAAGTTAAACTAAGATTACTGAACTTTATATTTTCTCTAACCAAGATATATTAATATTTTTATTATTCTTGGAGAATAAGAAACAAAAAGATAAAAACCTTAAAGAGATTGAAGCCCTTAGGTTTCTAAAATTTTTTTCTTTGTTTTGATACATTATCAACTATCTCCATGTTTTGAAAGATAATGATGTAAACATAAATTCCTTCCACATTCCTTCTTTCACTTCCTTTTCTATAATGTTATTTTATATAAATATAACAAGTAATATATTAAATTTCAAGATTTATAACATTGACATTTGTAACATTGGAAAATTATTGTATACTATAATTTTCAAACAAAATGTACGTTCAATAGTCAAATGAACTCAAGCCTTTCACCACTTTTGTATTGTTGTTGTTTTTGTTGTTATTTAGTCCTTTGTTTTAAACCAGCTTCTCTGAGTCATTTCTATTAATTCCTCTATTGGTTGTCTGGATTTTATCATCAAGTTAATTTTTTAAGATGGGCTCAAATGTGCTATATTCTTTGTGCCTGCCTGAGATGTTTATCTCTTCCCTTTATCCTCAGAAGACAATTTGGCTCGGTATAAAATTGTTGGGCCCAGTTCACATTTTCCTTCATAACTTTTATAATCATTGCTCCATTGTCATCTGGCATTGAGCTTGGCTTTGTCCAACCCTGACTTCCTTAATCAGCCCTGGTTGCCTGGATTTCATCATAGAATTTTTTTTCCCCCCTCTAAGAAGATTTCTTACTTCTCTATTTCTTGATTTTTTCCATTTAGGAAAATCTGCCATTCACATTTACACTTGCATGACAAGTTGGCTGTACAGAGTATTCTTTATACTTACTTTCTTTTCCACACACTGTGTTAATATTACTTTAATGCCTTTTGGTTTTGATTCTTCCCTGTCAAAGGTGGAAAAATTGTGAGACTTGGAAAAACAAGGCAGTCTGATCAAGTCCTGGCTCTCACAGATTTCACTGTATTGTGCTACTTCATTTCATTTCTACTGATAGTTTTGATATCTGACATTTACTTTTATTTCACCATGATTAACTCAAACAGCTATAGATAAGCCTTTCATTTACTCTCATAAAGTATTGAAAATTTCCCTTTGATTCTTTTCCATCTTATTTGAAATCTGAGTGTGCTCTATACAACAACAAGGGAGGAAGACATAGATATTAGAGGAGAGAAGAAGAACTTTCCTGAAGCTATTAATAGCCTTTGTTAGATGACATGGACTCTACTTTCTCTTCTGAGATTTAAAAAGTGTGTACCAGGGTTATTCACACTTGGTCAATGCTGTCCATTGTTTGGGAGGATAATGACAAGCTTCTGAATGTCCCTCCAGCTCTATGAGAAGATCATCACATGCTGCCATCAAGTCGGATCCAACTCATAGCAACCCCTCCTTGGGTTTCCAAGGCAGTATCTCTACAGAAGTAGATTGACCAACCTTCCTTCCAAGGAGTGGCTGGTGGGTTTGAACTGCCAGCCTTCTGGTTAGTAGTCAAATGCCTTAGGCACTATGCCACCAGAGCTCCTGAGAAGATCATCAGCAGGAGTCAAACCCTATAATTCACATCCTCTGTTTCACTCATCCATTCACCCTATAGCTTTTTCCATCTCCACACCTATAACACTTCAGTCACAGTTTACATCACGTAAGCAAAATTTTAACTGGGATTCTCATGAATCTCATCTGCTACCATCCTGACTGTGCTCTTTTTAAAATTCTGCCTAGTCTCTCCTGACTTTATCTCTCCCTGGTCCTATAATCAGGAGCTCCTTAAAATATGGACTTTATCCTTAAAAATAAAATATTCCAAAGGCAACATAAATTCCAAACCAAAGATAGTTTACCACCCATTGGGTAGCTGTAAAAGAAAGCAAATATATGCTCAATGAGGAAAATTTGCTTATTCTGAGTCAACCAAAATGGTCTGCTAGAAAGGTTATATTAATCACATTCCATAGAAAAAGAGGCCCTGGAGCCACTGACCTAGGCCACAGAGCTGGATTTTGCTGCACAGTTGGGCAGGCAAGTAACAGTACCTAATGGGACCACCAGAATCGGTTCATACTAAAGTAATGATATTTGAAGAGTTCAGAGTAAGTTATCAAGAATTCCACAAATTGAGCAGAAATAATGATAATAAGATTTGAAGTAAAGAGTGCTTAGTTAAATAAGTAGACAAGTGTAATCAGTTGAACCTGGGAAAGAATACAACCAAGAAGATTCAGGGTCTTTATCCTGAGAAAGTGGAATCAGCTTAATTAATCAGCTCATTAACAATCTGTGATACGCAGATAACAATCTTGCTTGCAAAGAAGACTTGAAGCACTTACTGAGGAACATCAAAGACTACAGTCTTCAATATGTATTACATCTCGACATAAGGAAAACAAAAATCTTCACAACTAGACCAATAAGCAATATCATGATAAATGGAGAAAACACTGATGTCAGTGATTTCATTTTATTTGGATCCACAGTCAATACCAATGGCAGCAGCAGTCAAGAAGTCAAAGGACGCATTGCACTGGGTGAGTCTGCTGCAAAAGGCCTCTTTAAAGTGTGAAAAAGCAAAGATGTCACTTTGAAGACTAAGGTACACCTGACCCAAGCCATGGTATTTTCAATAGCTCCATACGCATATGAAAGCTGGACAATGAATAAAGAAAATCTCAAAAGAATTGCTTCATTAGAATGGTGGTGTTGGCAAAGAATATTGAATGTACTATGGACTACCAGAAGAGTTAACACATCTGTCTTGGTACAGTACATCCAGAATGCTCCTTAGAAAAAAGAATGACCTGACTTTGTCTATCATACTTTGGTCATATTTTCAAAAAGAATCAGTCCCTGAAGAAGGATTTCATGCTTGGTAAAGTAGAGAGTCAATAAAAAAGGGGAAGACCCTCAGGGAGATGGACTGACATAGTGGCTATAACAATGGACTCAAGCATAGCAACAATGGTGAGGATGGTGCAGGACTGGGCAATAGTTCATTCTGTTGTATATAGTGTCACTATGAGTCAGAACCTACTTGATGGTACCTACCGGCAACATTAGATTACATATGATTAGATACTTGGTCTCTCTTCAACCTTTCCCTGCACACCACCACGTTGGCCTCTCTTTCTCCTCCAAAAAAACCTACTTTTCTTTATCATTTAGATGAATTTTTATAATAGAATGACATTATTTTCACTTGTAGGCTCTGAATTCCTTGGCAAATTGATAAACCACTTCCCACACTCAGGATATCTGATACTCTATCTTTGTTAGACATTGATTCCAACTAAGATAAAGTAATGCTTTCCAAACTTTTAGAGTGGTAATTTATTTGTAATTGCACATAGAGATATCTTTGTGAAGTAGTTCATATTTCAGATTCACATAACAGATTCCAAAAATATCTCCTGTGTGTTCACTGTAACCAAAGCTAAATACTTATTTATTTATTTATTTAAAAGAAAGAAAAATAAAAAGCACTAAGCTTTAGAAAACAGATGAAGCTTTTTTGTGTTTTAGATTTACCATGATGTTGTGGTGGTGTACCTTCAAGTTATTCCATTTCATGTTGCTGTGTTGTTAAGCACAGTTGAGTCAGCTCTGACTCACAGCCACTCTATGCACAACAGAATGAAACACTGTGTGGTTGTATTCCAGAGAATGGTCCCTCTGACATAATCAAGGTAGGTGAGACAAAGTCTGGCCATTCTTACTTCCAAGGAACATTCCGGCCTCACTTCCTCCAGGACAGATTTGTTAGTTATTCTGGCAGTCCATGATACTTTCAGTATTCTTTGCCAACACCAAACTTAAAAGCATCAATTCTTCTTTGGTCTTCCTTATTCACTGTCCAGATTTCACAGAGTAGAACTTCCCCATAGGGTTTCCTGGGCTGTAATATTTACAGGAGCTGATTACCAGGTTTCTTCTCCTATGGAATCACTGGTAGGTTTGAACCACCAATCCTTTGGGTAGCAGCCCAGAGCATAACCATTGTGTCACCAAGTCTCCTTAGCTTTAACATAAAACCAAAATCCCAATCCACCACCATTGAGTCAAATTCTGACTCACAGCAACCTTATATGACAGAATAGAATTACCCCATAAAGTTTCCAAGGGTGTAAGTCTTTATGGAAGCAGACTGTCACATCTTTCTTCCACAGACCAACTGGTGGGCTTTGACCTTTTGGTTAGCAGTTGAGTGGTTAACCACTATGTCGCTAAGGCTCTGCCTTAAGGTAAGGTCAAGGTCCTCCATATTAAGTGTAAGATAACAGTTGCTTCAAACTAAAAATGAAAATAACTCTGTACTAGATATATGTCAATGGGGGCAGTGAAGATTCAGTAGCAGGATTCTTGCACTCCATCCTGGAGACCAGGTTCAATTCTGGACAATACATCTCATACAGCTGCCACCAGTGTGTCTGTGTAGGCTTGTTTGTTGCTGTGATGCTGAACAGAATCCAGAGGAACTTTCAGTTAAGGGTGTAGTAGACAGAGAGGCCTGGTGATCCACTTTAGAAAAATCAGCCAATAAAAACCTATAATTCGATCCCTAACTCATCACGAAGATGATGCAGGACTCTTCTGTTGTGCATGGTGTCACCATGAGTGTCAGGCTGACTCAATAGCAGCTAACAACAACAAAATACATATAAAGATACATGAATTACTTCCATTATTGTCTGTCCTTCTATCATTATCATATCTTAGTTCATGTAACTAAGGAAATGATTAAAAAAGAAAGCCGTCCTCATGTTCACAATAGTAAGGAAGTGAATCTTCAAGAACTGACATGGATTCCACAGTGGATAATGAGCTCCCATTCATGCAGATATTCAAGTAGAAAATCTAAGTGACCATCTGATTTCTTTGACATAAGTAAAATTCTCACCAACTCTAAGAGTCCATAATCCATTTCCATTCTGAACTTTCTAAAGGGAAAAAAAGAAAAAATACAGGCTCTAATAACTATAGATTCTCAGAAATTATTGTGCAAAAGGGATGGGATATTCCTAAAACTAAAAATCTGTCTAGACACACTCATATATTTACATTAAGGAATGAAGAGGGAGGCTTCTAAGCCAGCAGTTCTCAAAACAGAGTCCAGGATCCAAGGAGAACCCTAAAATTTTTCAGGTGGCTACAAAACCACAGGCATTTTCCTATTAACATGAAGCCATTATTTATCTCCTTTACTCATTCTCTCATGACTGGGAAATGGAGTTTTCCAGTAATGATGTGTAATAGCACCATTGTTGCAATATCTAATGAAATGTATGCTTGCAAATTCTGTGTTTCCTAGAATTTTTTAAGGTGTCAGTTTTAGATTGTAAAGATGTGCATATTCTGAAAATAACTGTTTCTTCTCAGTATTTCCACTGCTCTTAATACCTTGTTTCACTTGTTTCTGCTATAATCTCTGTAATCTCATCATCATCCATAAAGCATTGTTTTGAAATATCAGAGTTTTCCTTACATGTTCATAAAAACACAGTAAGTTGGTATTCTTTATAATCATGTTTTGCAATAGTATTTTTTAATTTCTCAAATTTAATGTCTAATATAGTAAAGTTCTTTGCCAAAGCCAAAAACCAGCCCACTGCCATCAAGTCAATTCTGACTCATAACAGCCCTGTAAGGACAGAATAGAACTGCCCCATAGGCTATCCAAGGCTCTAAATCTTTATGGAAGCAGAATGTCTCATCTATCTCCCTTGGAGCAGCTGATGTACCCAACCATCAACCTTTTGGTTAGCAGTTGTATTCCTTAGTCACTGTACCACTGTTGTTGTTGTTGTTATGTGCTGTCAAGTCATAGCGACCCTTCCTTGGGTTTCCAAGGCAGTATCACTACAGAAGTAGATTGCCCTATCTTCCTTCTGAGGAGTGGCTGGTGGGTTTGAACCACCAGCCTTCTGGTTAGCAGTCCAGTGCCTTAGGCACTATGCTACCAGAGCTCCCAATGCACTGCTAGACCTCCCATAAAATGTTTGCAGTCTTCAATAACTTCAAGACTTTAAAGGGATCCTGAGACAAAGAAATTTGAAGGACACTGCTCTAAAAAAACCTCTATCCCAAATTATTGAGTTCTCAGGTGAGCTCAGAATTCATCATAGTCAAAAACAAATCCAAAAATTTTCATATAACTAGTTATTAGTTAAAGGAAGTCTGGTGGTGCAATGGTTAAAGCATTTGGCTGTTATGCAAAAAGTCAGTGGTTTGAATCCACCAGCTGCTCTGTGGGAGGAAGATGAGGCAGGCTGAATCTGTAAAGATTTACAGCCTTGGAAACCCTGTGGGCCAGTTCTACTATGTCCTATGGGTCCTATGAGTTGGAATTGACTCAATGACAGTGATTGGATTAGGTAGCTATTAGCCTGAAATGTAAATTCAATCTCCAAAGTCTCTTTTAATCATTCAAGGAAAAAAGAAAAGAGAATGAAAAAAAAAAAAGTGTAAAGGCTTTCTTTGCCAATGAAAGATGATCTTGGGTAAAAGGAGACAAAATTTATTGCAAAATTGCATTTAAAATTAAAAACTCTTACATTCAGTGCACTTAATCTGGATCAGGAGAGAATAAATTTCCCAGTGAGTTCCTTCGAGTTATTATTACAGAAATGTAATACTATGGAATATCATGTGTTTTTTTCTTAAAGAAAGGAGAGGGCAGAGAGTTTCCAACAGCTGAGGGAGATGAAATTTTCTGTCAGTTTGTCCTACTCTGGTGACTTGCACATTGCTGTGAGACTTGAAGCTGTGCCACCAGCGTTTCAAAAGTCAGCATGGTTGCACATGGTGCACAGGTGTCAATGCAGCCTACAGATTGAAACAGACTAGGAAGAAGTAAGAGGCCATCCACTTCTCAAAGAATTGGCCAGGGAAAACCTTATGAATAGCAGAGAAACACTGTCTTATGCATTACTGCACAACTTTATGAACTTCCTGGAAACATTGCCAATACAGCACAGGAGGATGAGCCTCTTAGGTTGGAAGGCACTCAAAATACAACTGGGAAAGAGCTGCCCCATCAAAGTAGAACCAACCTTAATGATATGGATAAAATAAATCAGGACATCCATTTGCTGTTGTGGCATGACTCAAATTGAGGAAAAACAGCTGCAAACATCCATTAATAATCAGAACATGGAATGTACAAAGTATGAATCTAGGAAAATTTGAAGTTGTCAAAAAGGAAATGAAGTGCATAAAGATTGATATCCTAGACATTAGTCAGCTGAAATGGACTGGTTTTGGCCATTTTGAATCAGACAACCATATATGATCTACTGTTCCAAGAATGACAACTTGGAGAGGAACAAGATGGCATTCATCATCACAAAGGATGTTTCAAGATCTGTCCTGAAGTACAATGTGTCAGTGATAGGATAATATCCATACACTTACAAGGAAAACCAGTTAATATACTATTACTCAAATTTACCCACCAACCACCAAAGACAAAGATGAGGAAACTGAAGATTTTTATCAACTTCTACAGTCTGAAATTGACCAAATACACAATCAAGATGTGTTAATTATTACTGGTGACTGGAATGCAAAATTTGGAAACAAAGAAGAATCCCTAGTAGCTGGAAAATTTGGCCTTGGTGACAGAAATAACACTGGAAATCACACAATAGAATTTTGCAACATGAATGACTTATTCTTTGCAATTACCTTTTATCAACAAGACTAATAGTGGCTATATATATGCACTTCATCAGATGGAGTACACAGGAATCCGATTGACTGCATCTGTGGCAAGAGGAGATTGAATAGCTCAATATCTTCAGCCAAAATCAAGCCAGGAGCTGATTGTGGAACAGACCAACAACTTCTTATACGCAAGTTAAACTTGAAGTTGAAGAAAACTAAAGCAAGTCTACAAGAATCAAATATGACCTTGAATATATCTCTCCTGAATTTAGAGACCATCTAAAGAATAGATTTGATTCATTGAACACCAATGACTGAAAACCAGAGAAACCATGGGATGACATCAAGAACATCATCCATGAAGAAAGAAAGAGGTCACTAAAAAGACAAGAAAGACAAAAAAATAAATAAATAAAAATGGTTGTGAGAAGAGACTCTGAAATTTGCCCTTGAGCAAAGAGTAGCTAAAGCAAAATGAAGAAATGACAAGATAAAAGAGCTGAACAGAAGATTTCAAAGAGAAGCTTGAGCAGACAAAGCCAATTACTATAGCAAAATGTTCAAAAACTTACAGTTAGAAAACCAAAAGGGAAGAACATGCTCGACATTTCTCAAGCTAAAAGAGCTGAGAAAAAAATTTAAGCCTTGAGTTGCAATATCGAAAGATTCTATGGGCAAAATATTGAATGATGCAGGAAACATCAAAAGAAGATGGAAGGAATACACAGAGTCAGTGTAGCAAAAAGAACTGATTTATCTTCATCCATTTCAGGAGGTGGCATATGTTCAAGAACCAATGGTATTGAAGGAATTGGTGAAAAACAAGGCTCCAGGAATTAATAAGATACCCACTGAGATATTTCAACAAACAGATGTCCCACTGGAGGTTCTCACTCAGCTATGCCAAGAGATTTGGAAGACAGTAGCCTGACCATCTGACTGGAAAAAGTCCATATTTGTACCTGTTCCAAAGAAAGGTGATCCCACAGAATGTCAAAATTATCAAACAATTCATTAATAATGCATGCAAGTAAAATCTTACTGAAGATAATTCAAACATGGTTGCAACAGTATATTGACAGAGAACTTCCAGAAGTGTGAGCCAGTTTCAGAAGAGGACATGGAATGAGGGATATCATTACTGTTGTCAGATGGATCTTGGCTCAAAGCAAAGAATACCAGAAAGATGTTTACTTGTGTTTTATTGACTATGCAAAAGCATTTGATTGTGCAGATCAAAACAAATTGTGGATAACACTGAGAAGAATAGGAATTCCAGAACACTTGATTGTACTCCTGAAGAACCTGTACATAGACCAGAAGGCTGTTGTTCGAAGAGAACAAGGGGACACTGCATGGTTTAAAATCAAGAAGGGAGAGTGTCAGGGTTGTATCCTTTCACCATACTTATTTAATCTGTATGCTGAGCAAATAATCCGAGAAGCTGGACTATGTGAAGAAGAACGTGGCATCAGGATTGGAGGGAGAGTCATTAACAACCTGCGATATACTGATGACACAACTTTGCTTGCTAAAAGTGAGGATGACTGGAAGCCCTTACTGATGAAGATTGAAGAATACAGTCTGCAGTATGGATTATATCTCAATGTAAACAAAACAAAAGTCCTCACAACAGACCAATAAGCAGTATCACAATAAACAGAGAAAAGATTGAAGTTGTCAAAGATTTGGCATTGCTTGGTTTTAAAATTGATGCCAGTGGAAGCAGCAGTCAGGACATCAGATGACGAATAGCACTGGATAATAAATCCTCTGCAAAGGACCTCTTTAAAGTGCTGAAGAGCAAAGATATCTGCTTGAGGACTAAGATGCACCTGACACAGAGCATGGCATTTTCAATTGCCTCATGTACATGTGAGAGCTGGACAATGAGTAAGGAAGACTGAAGAGGAATTGATGTTTTTGAGTTGCGGTGTTGGCAAAGAATGTTGAAAGTATCAGGGACTGCTAAAAGAACTAACAAATCTGTCCTGGAGGAATGTAGCTAGAATGCTACTTGAAAGCGAAAATGGCCAGACTTCATCTTAAATACTTTGGCCATGTTGTCAGAAAGGACTATTCACTGAAGGAGGATGTCATGCTTGGTATGGTGGAGGGTCAACGAAAGAGGGGAAGGCTTTTAATGAGATGGATTGACACAGTGGCAGTGGTGATGGACTCAAGTATAGCAAGGATCGCGGAGCTGGTGCAGGACCGGGCAGTGTTAAGTTCTGCTGTGCATAGGGTCACTATGAGTTGGAGACAAGTTGATGGCACATAACAAAAACAACAACAGAGGTCAGAATTTAAAAAAAGAAGAAGGTAGACACTTGAGTTATATGTGTGGAAAGATATATCATGTTTAATTGATTCTAACACACATAAATATTTTTGTAGTTCAGAATGCTGAACTTTTTTTTTGTAGTTTTGTATTTTTGTAGTTCAGAATGTAAAGTTGTTGTTGTTGTTATGTGCCGTCGAGTCAGCCCTGACTCAAAGCGACCCCTCCTTAGGTTTCCAAGGCAGTATCACTACAGAAGTAGGATTGCCATGCATCAATGGTTAATTATCTAGTAATCTCTTAATGCTGGAAAAATCCAATTCATATATTTTTTTTAATTTGCATGTAAAACATATCTAAGTTCATCTTATCTTTATATTAGTGTTCTTAACATGATTTTTATAGTCATATTTTGACAGCACACAATAATATTAATAGTTGATTAAATAGCTTAAAAACGTTTTTGTAAGAAAGTAAGGCCATTTTTCTGAGAAAATGGCCTACAGTATTCATAAAATCCTCAAGGAAGTTTGTGACCCAAAAGTATTCTTAAAACACTGCTTTAAAGTAATGGCTACTTGATTTTTAAAATAGCATCCAATTTAAATATGTAAATACATAGGTACAGCAGATTGTTTGTTTTAGAATTATTATCAGGCTCATTATAATGAGATCCAAATTTAAGAAATGATCCTAATTCTCATCTTTCCTTTACCAATATATCTGTATGAGATTAAGTAAATATCATCATGTTTATGTTTCATACAATTATGTTTTAAGGATGTTTGAATTTCAGAGTTGCCAAAGTTTCCAAAATAAATAAGGTAAGTGAATAGCATATATTCTGGTTAATGAATGCACATTCTCCTAATGTTTATACTTTACTAGAAAATGTTTTAATGTAACACGGGAAGCAGCTGATTACATAAATACAGTGTATAAAATTGTGTATTTTATTAAAGTCTAATTATCCCTTTCTTGACTTTTGTATGTATCACCTAAACCAAATTGCGCATTTCCTTTTGATTTCAGCTTCAGATTTATAGTCAATTTTTCCTCTATTTTTTACTCTAATGGAAAAAAATTTTAACATGCAATATAGATTATCATTTTGAGCACAGAAGGAAAAAGGAGAATCAGGTATAAGAAAACTTAATTAATATTGTAAACAATAAATAATATGTTAATAAATTACATGACTATGTCATTTTAAAGCCTTGGATAATAGTTTTATTCACACTAAATATAATGAATTATGGACAGATTATGTCCCTAATTAATTTTGTCAAAATTTTAAATTTCTCAATCCATGCTCAGAACATTGTGATGAACTGAGAAAAATGCTACTAAGCTTGTAAGGTATACTTTTTCAGGATTAGGTTCACATCCATATAACTACAACAAAACGAACAAACAAAAACAAAACAGGGACTTAAATAGGAAATTTGTTTCTCTCTCATGTAAAAGAAATTCAAAGATAGGCAATTATTGCTAATGAGTTACTTTATAAAAAATGAATGCTCCTACCATATTTCCCCTTTACCATTCCTAGGATGCAACACTTGTCCTCATGTTTCAAGGATGGTTGCTCTGGCAATCTGAAGACAAGATAAGGAGGCCATTAAAAAAAAAAAAAAAAAAGATGTCTCTTCATCCAGGAATGGAGACTCAACAACAACCTATAATACACAGATGACACGACTTTGCTTGCTAAAAGTGAAGATGACTTGAAGCCTTTACTGATGAAGATCAATAACTACAGTCTTCAGTATAGATTACACCTCAACATAAAGAAAACAAAAATCACAACTGGCTCAATTAACAACATCATGATAAATGGAGAAAAGATAAAAATGTCAATGATTTCATTTTAAGTTGGTCCACAATCAATGTCCATGGAAGCAGTAGTCAAGAAATCAAACAACATTTTGCACTGGGTAAATCTACTGGAAAAGATCTCTTCAAAGTGTTCGAAAGCAAAGATGTCACTTTGAGGACTAAGTTGCACCTGATAAAAGCCATAGTATCATCTCATAATCCATGTGGAAGCTGGATAATGAATAAGGAAAACCAAAGAAGAATTGATGCATTTCAATTGTGGTGTTGGTGAATAATATTGAATGTACTATGGACTGCCAGAAGAATGAACAAATCTGCCTTGTTAGAAGTATAACTGAGGACTGCCAGAGCTCCTTAGAAGCAAGACTTTGTCAGTCACTGGAGAGGGATATTATGCTTGATAAAGTAGAAGGTCAGAAAAACAAGGAATACACTCAATAAGAGGGATTATCATAATAGCTGCAACTATGGGCTCAGACACCACAATTATTGTGAGGATGGTGTAGGACTAGACAGTGTTCCATTTTGTTGTACATTGGGTCACTATGAGTCTGAACTTACTTGACCACACTGACAATGACAGCCTCTCTTTAAGAACACTTCCCACAACCCCACACACCCTTACTTCCATTCATTAGCCAAAACTCCACAATAAACAAGTGTAGTCAACAGAATCTCACCTCCTCTGTCCCAAAGATGTCTACTTCCTAATTCCTAAATCACATGGAAAAGGGAAATGTACATATATAATTAACGTGGTTGCCACTCATAGTGACCCAAGGTACAACAGAACAAAACACTGCTCAGTCCTGCACCATCCTCACAATTATTGTCATGCTTGAGCCCATGATTCGAACCACTGTGTCAATACATCACACTGAGGGTCTTCCCTTTTTATGCTGACCCTCTACTTCACTAAGCAAGATATCACTAGGCACCTTCCACCTTAGTGAAATTGCTAGAGGTCCAGCGGTGTGGAGCATATTGAGATATTCCTACTAAAATGAAGGACAAGGGTTTAAAGCGGCAAGATGGCAGACTAGGCAGAAGGATTGTACAGACGCTCTTCAACAAAGAAAAGGGAAACCAATTAACACAGACCCCTGAGCCTTGAAGGAAAGGATGCAGAATTGGACTAAACCCCAACTAGCAGAAGAATTTGCGTGAAAATACCAAAAAA
>NW_006921798.1:1344361-1348912 GCF_000298275.1 Orycteropus afer afer
TGCAGAAAAGGCATTTGATAAAAATCCAACACCCATTTTTGATCAAAACTCTCAGCAAAATAGGAATAGAAGGGACATTCCTCAACATAATAAAATGAAGGACACGCATCTGGCTTCCCCCACAACTAAAAAAGGAGGCGCAACATCTGGTGGACCTCTTTGTATTTTGGAGGCAACATATCCCTCATTTGGGTATACTGCTTCAGCCTAGTTATCAAGTGACTTGAAAAACTGCTAGTTTTGAGTGGGGCCCAGAACAACAGAAGGTTCTGTAACAGGTTCAGGCTGCCGTGCAAGCTGCTCTGCCACTTTGGTCATATGATCCGGCTAATCCAATGATGCTTGAAGTGTTTGTGGCAGATAGAGATACAGTTTGGGGTTTTGGGCAGGCCCCTATTGATGAATCACAACACAGACCCTGGGGATTTTGAAGCAAAACCCTGCCATCCTTTGCAGTTAACTACTCTCCTTTTGAGAAACAGCTTTTGGCTTGTTACTGGACTTTAGTAGAGACTGAATGCCTAACCATGGGCCACCAAGTCACCATGAGGCCTGAGCTGCCCATCATGAACTGGGTGTTGTCTGACCCACAGAGTCATAAAGTTGGACATGCACAGCAGCACTCCATCATTAAATGGAAGTGGTATATCAGAGATCAGGTTCGAGCGGGACCTGAAGGCACAAGTAAGTTGCATGAGGAAGTGGCCCAAATGCCTATGGTCTCCACTCTAGTCACATTACCTTCCTTTTCCCTGTCTGTACCTATGACCTCATGGGTAGTCCCTTATGGTCAGTTGACTGAGGAAGAGAAAACTCGTGCCTGGTTTACAAATTGTTCTGCTTGATATTCAGGCACTTCTCGTAAGTGGACAGCGTCAACACTGCAGACCCTTTCTGGGACTTCCCTGAATGATAACAATGAAGAGAAATCCCACCAATGGGCAGAACTTCAAGCCATGCATCTGGCTGTTCACTTTGCATGGAACAAGAAATGGCCAGATGTATGACTGTATATGGATTCATGAGCTGTGGCCAATGGTTTGGCTGGATGGTCTGGGACTTGGAAGGAGCATGACTGGAAAATTGGTGAGAAGGAGGTATGGGGAAGAGGTATATGGATACATATCTCTGAATGGACCAAAGGAGTAAAGATATTTGTGCCTCATGTGAATGCCCACCAAAAGGTGATCTTGGCAGAGGAGGACTTTAACAATCAGGTGGATAGGATGGTACGATCTGTGGAAACCAGTCATCTTTTTTCCCCAGATACTACTGTCATTCCCCAATAGGCTCATGAACAAAGTGGTCATTGTGGCAGAGATGGAGGTTATGCATGGGCTCAGCAACACGGACTCCCACTCACCAAGGCTGATTTGGCTATCATCACTGCTGAGTGCCCCATCTGCCAGCATCAGAGACCAACAATGAGTCTGTGATATGGAACCATTCCTCAGGGTGATCAGCCAGAAATCTGGTGGCAAGTTGATTACAATGGACCACTTCCATCATGGAAAAGACAACATTGTGTTCTTACTGGAATAGATACTTATTCTGGATATGGACTCACCTTCCCTGTATGCAATGCTTCTGTCAAAATACCATCTGTGGACTTACAGAATGCTTTATCCATCATCATGGTATCCCACACAGCACTGTTTCATATCAAGGGAATCACTTCACAGTAAATGAAGTGTGGCAATGGGCCTATGGTCATGGAATTCACTGGTCTTACCATGTTCCCCATCACCCTGAAGCAGCTGGCTTGATAGAATAATGGAATGGTCTATTAAAAACACAATTACAGTGCCAGCTAGGTGGCAATACCTTGAAGGTTTGGGGCAATGTTCTCCAGGAGGCTCTACATGCTGTAAACCAGTGTCCAATATATGATACTGTTTCTCCAATAGCCAGGATTCATGGATCCAGGAAACAAGGGGTGGAAACCACTCACTATTGCCCCCAGTGACCCACTCAAAATTTTTTTGCTTCCTGCCCATGTTACCCTATGGTCTATGGGTCTGGAGATCTTAGTCCCAAAGGAAGTAACACTCCCACCTAGAGACATAACACTGATTGCATTGAACTGGAAGTTAAGAATGCCACCTGGCAATTTTGGCTTCCTCATGCTTCTGGATCAACAAACAAAGAAAAGAGCTGCTGGGCCATCTGGTGTGATAGATCTTGATTACCAAGGGGAAATTGGACTGATACTACATAATGGAGGTAAAGAAAAATATGTCTGGAATACAAAGAAAATATGTCTGGAATAGGACATCTCTTAGTACTGCCACACCCCATGATTAAAGAAAATAGAAAACTACAGCAACCCAATTCTGATATGACTACTAATGGCCCAGACCCTTCAGAAATGAAAGTTTGGGTCACCCCACCAGGCAAAGAACAACAACCACCTGAAGTGTTTGCTGAGGGCAAGGGAAATATGGAATGAGTAGTGTAAGAAGGTAGTTCTGAATATCAGCTATGACCACGTGACCAATTGTAGAAATGAGGACTGTGATTGTTGTATTTCTTCATTGCATGTGTGCCTCAAATATTTTTGTTTTCTTCAGTTATGAACTATGAAATATAAACAGAGTTAATGAGTTTCAGTTGTATGCATGTTACTGTATCATGTTAAGTGCAGATGTAACTTTATAATTGTCCTTCTTTAGGTATTATATGTAGTTAAGGAAATGTGTACAACTGCCAAATTGACAAGGGGTGGACTGTGATAGTTGGGGTTGTGTGTCAACTTATCTGGACCTTATTCTGAGTGGTTTAAGCAGTTGTGATATGGTTATTCCCATGATAAGTTCAGATATATATGTTTGAGCAGCCAATCTGTTGAAAGGGAGTTTCCCAGGGGTGTCACCTGCTTCCAATACATATATGGACATCCTCAGAAAATGAGAGAATCTTCCGTGGATCTGGATCCTGTTGTGCTGCCTACAACTGTCTGTGAGCAAACAATCCACAATTGTCCTGGTGACCTTGCATTCATCATCCACCAGAGTCAACAGTCAGTATACCACCTGCCAACCTTGAGCTCATTAGCCCCTGAAACTGCAGCAGTCAGGAAAAGCCTCCAGTTTGATGTTTGATCCAGAAACCTGGGACTTGCCAGCTTCTGTAAATTTGTGAGCCATTTTCCTAAAATAAAGCTCTGGATAAAAGCCAGGAACCCAGACAGAAGAGCAGTCAGCCCCAGGGTTACAGGTGGGGAGAGACAACTCAGGGACGCCCAAAGTAGCAGGCGGGAAAGCAGGAGAAAGGGGATTAAAAGCCAGGAAGCCAGAGAGAAGAGCAATCAGCCAAAGGGATTAGGTGAGGAGAGGAAACTCAGGCCCGCCCAGACAGCAGTGAGCTTGGTTTTTAATTGGTTGTATGTTGCTGTGATTCACCCAAGATCTATGTTTTCTTTTTTGTTGTTGTTGTTTTGATGTATCTGTGTGAGAAGGGTACTAGGCTCTTCTATTTGCCAGTTGGTAGCACTTAAACACTAATCACTTGTCCCCTGGTAGGTGTGAGAATGAGAATATGTGCAGAGATCTCTCTTAGCTATTTGTGAAGAGCATTTGAAGGTGAATTGAGCTAGTGTTAGTTGCCATCTATTGTTTGTCAGTTTGTGCAGAAGAAAGTGGTGGCCCTCACTCAGGTGGTGGGCCTGAAGGAGGTTCAGGTATGGTTGGGTTGTGTGGGAACTGTGGCAGTATTCCACTCAATTAGGAAAAAAAAAATTAAAAACACCAAAAAAATTTTAAAAAATATAGTGCATGGAAGGGAAGGATACAGGGAAGAGGTAACTATGGGGAAGAAGTGGGAGGGGAGCTGTTGCACTGTGGTAAATTGTAGTCAATGTCATGAAACAAAATGTATGTGAGCTGCTGTATGGAAAGTGAATTTGCCCTGTAAAGTTTCACCTAAATGATAATAAAATTGTTTTGGAATATTATTTTTCTTTAAAAAAAAGAAATGAAAAGAAATATGGCCCCTAGCTTCCCTTCAGATCTTGAATTGAACCACACCTGTGGCTTACAGCCAAACAAAAGACAGGCACATGAATTGAACACTTACCCAAGGTAGATATGCTCCTTGGAGAGAACAATCATGAGAGAAAGAAGGATTGTTTATGCACAGAGAGACAGCTCAGGAGGCAGGAGTGAATGGAGGGATGGACACAGGGAAGAGGTAACCCTCAGGAGGAAGTGGGAGGGGAGCTTTTGCATTGAGGTGTATTGTAGTCAATGTCATAGGACAAAGTGTATGTGAACTGCTGTATGGAAAGTGAATTTGCTCTGTAAACTTTCACCCAGATCACAATAAAAAAAGAAAGAAAGAAAGAAAAGAAAAAAAAAAACCGAAAAAAAGAAAACAGGTTGGTGGTTCTTAAAAAAAAAAAAAAAGAAGAAGAACATAGAATTACATATGACCCAGCAATCCCAATCCTAAGAATATACCCAAAGAAATGAAGGCTGAAACTCAAACAGAAACCTATACACTAATGTTCATCGCAGCACTTTTCACAATAGTTAAAAGGTGAAAACAATCATC
>NW_006921798.1:1349012-1376104 GCF_000298275.1 Orycteropus afer afer
AAAAGAAAATGAGAAAGAAAAAAGAAGGGAAACAGGAAAAGGAAGAGGAGGGGAAAAAAAGGGAAAGGAAAGAGATAGGTAGATAGATAGATAGATGATAGATAGATAGATAGACAGAAAAAAAGAATAATATAAAAACAAAACTGAGGGGCAGGGCAATGCACCCAGGCTCTGTCAGGACACAGTCCAGGATAGAATTCCTGCTGATCAATAAGTTTGGTGGAGGTGGGGGATGGCCATGAGTCTATTCCCCAAGAAGTGTGGGGTATATGAGAAACAAGGGGAATATCACACCTTTCTAGTTGTTGGCCTCCAGTGTAGTTGCCATCCTGTCCTCAGCAAGGGGAGCTTATTCTTAGGTTGCTGCCTGGATCAGAACACTACTTGCGCATATTCAAAATGGCCACACCAATTGCAAATATTCAAGATGGCTGCACCCTCAGGATAGCCAGCAGTCCACAACTGTTTTGTCTTTTTTGCCATTCTCCTTTCTAGTGTCAGCCACCAATGTAGTTCTTGCCCATGCAGTCCTTGGTGAGCAGAGCCAAATCTTAGGTTGCTGCTGGATCAGGATGCCACTTGCAAATATGTAAAATGCTGCTCCATCAGGACAGCCATCAGTCCATAGCTACATTTGTCTCTTTAGTCAATGTTTTCATTCAGGTTCTTCTACCAGTTGTTATTTAATCCACTTCTTTACCCTTCCCTCCAAAGCTTAGAGCTCCAGGATTATCTTCTGAATCTGTTTCCATTGGTTTCTCATTTCTTTGTTGCAGAGGCTCTGTGTAGCTTGTCTGCCTATTCCACCATCTTGCTGGAAGTCCATGTCATCTGATTTTTGACTACTGCTTTCATGGGTATTAATTGTGGATCTAAGGAAAATGAAATCCCTGACAACCAAGCTTTTCTCCATTTATCGTGATGTTGCTTATTGGTCCAGTTCTGAGGAATTTTGTTTTATGTTGAGGTATAATTAGTTCTGAAGGCTGTAATCTTTGATCTTCATCAAGAAGTGCTTCAACTCTTCTTCACCTTCAACAATCAAGGTTGGATCATCTTCATATGTTTTTGCTGTTGTTAGGTGCCATCACATCAGCTCAGACTCATAGACACCATTATGTACAACAGAATGGAACACTGCCAAGCCTTGCACCGTCCTCACAATTCTTACTATGCTTGAGCTCATATATCAACCACTGTGTCAGTTTATCTTGCTGAGGGTCTTCCCTTTTGTCATTGATCCTCCACTTTACCAAGAAAGGTATATGTCTCTGGGGACTGGTCCCTTCTAACAACATGACCAAAGTACACAAAGCCAAGTCTGACCATCCTCAATTCTAAAGAGCATTCCAGCAGCACTCCTTCCCAGACAGATTTGTTCCTTCTTCTGCCAGTCCACAATATTTTCAGTATTCTTGGTCCATGCCACATTTCAATGTCATCAATTCTTCTTCAGTCTTCTTTATTCACTTTCCAGTCTTCATATGTGTATGAGATGATTGAAAATACCATGGATTGGGTTAGGCACACCTCAATGTTCAAAGTGACATATTTCCATCTTAATAATTTACAGAGGTCTTTTGCAGCAGATTTGCAGAATGCAATGACATATGACTTCTCAACTACTGCTCCCATGGGTGTTGATTGTGGATCCAGGTAAAATGAAACCCCTGGCAATTTCAATTTTCTCTTCTCTCCATCTTTCATGATGATTTTGTTTATTGGTCCCACTGGGAGGATCTTTGTTTTCTTTATGCTGAGATGTAATCCATAATGAAGACTGTAGTGTTTGATCTTCATAAGTAGGTACTTCAGTGCTTCAAGTGATCTTCATTTTCAGCTAGCAAGGTTGTATCATCTGCATATGGCAGTTGCTAAAGAGCTTTCCTCCAATCCTGATGTCAAGTTCTTTTTCATATAGCCTTGCTGTTGTTACATTCCATTTAGTCAGCTCCAACTCATAGCAACCCTATGTACAACAGAATGAAACACTGCCTGGTCTTGTGCTAGCCTCATAATCCTTGCTGTACCTGAGACCATCGTTGCAGCTACAGTGTCATTCTATATTGCTGAAGGCCTTCCCCTTTTTCTCTGACCCTTCACTTTACCAAGCTTGATATCCTTCTGCAGGGAGTGGTCCCTTCTGACAACACGACCAAAGTAGGTGAGATGAATTCTGGCCATTCTTGCTTCCAAGGAGCATTCTGGCTGCACTTACAGGACAGATTTGTTAGTTCTTCTGGCAGTCCATGGTACTTTCAGTATTCTTCCATCACACTACAACTCAAAAGCATCTACTCTTCTTCAGTCTTCCTATTCATTGTCCAACTTTTCACAATTGAAAATACCATGGCTTGGGTTAGGTGCATTGAGACTTCAAAAAGACATATCTTTGCTCTTCGGCACTTTAAAGGGGTCTTTTGCAGCAGATTTGCCCATTGCAATACATCATTTGATTTCTTGACTGCTGCTTCTATTGGTGTTGACTGTGGAACCAAGTGATGTGAAATCTTTGACAACTTCAATCTTTTCTCCATTTATCACAATGCTGCTTACTGGTCCAGTTGTGAGAATTTTCATTTTATTTATGTTGCAATGTAATGCATACTGCATCTTCATCAGTAAGAGCTTCAAATCATCTTCACTTTCAGCAAGCAAGGTTGTGTCATCCGCATATCACAGGTTCTTAATGAGCCCTCCTCCAATCCTGATACCGTGTTCTTCTTCATATAGTCCAGCTTCTCTGATTTGCTCAGCATACAGATTGAATAAGTATGGTGAAAGGATACAACTCTAACGTACTCCTTTCCTGATTTTAAACCATGCAATATCCCCTTGCTCTGTTTGAAGAACAGCCTCCTGGTCTATGTATAGGTTCCTTGAGAGCACAATTAAGTGTTCCGGAATTCCCATTCTTCTCAATGTTATTCAAAGTTTGTTACGATTCTCACAATTGAGTGCTTTTCCATAGTCAATAAAACACAAGTAAACATCTTTCTGGTATTCTTTGCTTTCAGCAAATATCCATCTGACATCAGCAATTTCATGTCCTCTTCTGAATCAAGCTTGCATTTCTGACACTTCCCTGTTGATATACTGCTGCAACCACTTCTAAATAACCACCAGCAAAATTTTACTTGATGTGATATTAATTATATTTTTCGATAATCTCTGCATTCTGCTGGAGTACCTTTATTTGAAAAGGGTGCAAATATGGATCTCTTCATCAGTAGGCTAGATAGCTGTCTGCCAAATTTCTTGGCATAAACAAGTAAGTGCCTGCAGCATTGCATTCATTGGTTGAAACATATCAATGGGTATTCCATCTGTGGTAGTTAAATGTGTGTGTCAACTTGGCTAGGCTTGGTTGAGTGGCTGGGCAGGTGGATATAGTATTCCCCATGATGAGATTGCTAATCAACTCCATGGTGCAATCTACTGTGAGCAGCTGAATAGCTGCCTTAGGGATGTGGTCTGCTTCCTGTATATAAGGAGAAGCCTTGGGGATAGTCTCTAGCTTATGGTACACTTCAACCCTGCATGTAGCCATGTGGTTGTTCAGCTGCCTGCCATGCTCTGCCAACCTTGGGACTTTCAGTGGACTTGAATTAATGGCCTGCTCTGTGGTTTGGTAACATCGGAACTGTGTCTTTTTACTTGTCTACCTTGGGCTTGTCAGTCTCAGCAGCCAGCAGCTGTCTGAGTGAAGAAAACCTTCTAGCTCCAGTGGGCCAGGAGTAGGAGGCAGAGCTGAAGCTCAAGGTTGAGGGGCTTTCACCCAGCCTCTAGAGCTTGGCACTTTGAACCTGGACAAAGACTCTAAACTATAAAAGAATAAACTCCTGTTTGTTAAAGTCATCCCATTTGTGATATATTCCTGTCAGAGCAGCACTAGGTAACCAAAACACTGTCAATACCTTGTTTTTCACCAATTCCTTCAGTGCAGCTTGGACTTCTTCCTTTCATACTGTTGGTTCTTGATCATATGCCACTTCCTGAAATGGTTGAATACTGACCATTCTTTTTAGTACAGTGACTCTATATATTCCTTCCATCTTCTTTTGATCCTTCCTGCATTGTTCAATAACTTCCAAATAGAATCCTTCAGTATCGCAACTCAAGTCTTGCAGTTTTTCTTCAGTTCTTTCAACTCAAGATATGCTGAAAGTGTTCTTTCCTTTTGATTTTCTAGTTCCAGGTCTTTTCAGATTTCATGATAATACTTTACTTTGTCCTCTGGAGCTACCCTTGGAAATCTTCTGTTTAACTATTTTATTTCATCGTTCCTTCCATTTGCTTTACCTATTATCCATTAAAGAACAATTTTTGGAGGCTCTTCTGACATCCATTTTGGTCTTTTCTTCCTTTTTTTTTTTTAAGGACCTTTTGCTTTCTTCATGTATAATGTCCTTGATGTCATCCCATAACTCATTTGGTCTTCAGTCACTGATATTCAACACATCAAACCTACTCCTCCAATAGTCTTTAAATTCAGGTAGGAAAAAATTAAGGTCATATTTTGGCTCTCCTGGACTTGTTTAATTTTCTTCAGCTTCAAATTGAACTTGCAATTGTTGATCTGTTCCACAGTCTACCCCTGCCTTTTTCCTAACTGATAATATTGAGTTTCTCCATCCTCTCTTTCCACAGCTATGGTTGATACAGTTCCTGTGTATTTCATCTCATAAAATCCAGGTATACAGTCATCGTTTATGTTGTTGGAAATAGGTATTTGCAATGAATAAGTCATTTTTCTTGCAAAATTCTGTCATGCAGTCTCTGGTGTCGTGCCTTTCACCAAGGCCGTATTTTCCAACTATTGATGCTTCTATTCTGTTTCCATCTTTCCAATTCCAATCACCAGTAGTTACTAATACATCTTGATATCATGTTTGGTGAATTTCAGACTGCAGAAGTTTTGGAAAATCTTCAATTTTTTCATCTTTGTCTTTTGTGGCTGGTGCTTAAATTTGAATAATAGTTGTATTACCTGGTTTTCCTTGTAGGTGTATGGATATCATCCTATCACTGACAGAATTGTACTTCAGGACAGATTTTGAAATGTTCTTTTTGATGATGAATGCGGTACCACTCCTCTTTAATTTGTTATTCCAGGCATAGTAGACCTTATGATTGTCTGATTCAAAGTGGCCAACACGAGCACAGTTCAGCCCACCTATGCCTAAGATATCAATCTTTGTGTATTCCATTTCTTTTTTCATAACTTCCAAATTTCCCAGATTCATACTTCATACATTCCCTGTTCCTATTGTTAATGGATGCTTGCAGCTGTTTCTTCTTATTTTGAGTCATGTTCCATAAGCAAATGAAGGTCCCAAAAGCTATATTCCATCCACACCATTAAGGTTGACTCTACTTTGTGGAGGCAGCTCTTCCTCACTTCAATTTTGAGTGCCTTCCAACCTGAGGGGCTCTTCTTCCAGCCCTATATCAGACAATGTTTTATGTCTATTCATAATGTTTTTCAGCACTATATCAGACAGTATTTCACTGCTGTTAATAAGGTTTTCAGTGCCTAATTTTTTGAGAAGTGGACCACCATGTCCTTCTTTCTAATCTATCTTAGTTTGGAAGCTCTGCTGAAACCTGTCCATGGTGGCTGACCATGCTGGTATGTCAAATTCCAGTGCCATAGCTTCCAGCATCACAGCAACATGAAAGCCACAATTGTACAATAGACAAGTGATAGGTCTTCCTTGTAGACATATGGATATTATCTATCACTAACAGCATTGTACTTCAGGATAGATCATGAAACGTTCTTTTTGATAATGAATGGGATGCTATTCCTCTTTAATTTTTCATTTCTAGCATAGCAGACCATATGATTATCAGATTCAAAATATCCAATATCAGTCCACTTCATCTTACTAATACTTAGGACCACCAGTTGTTTTTGTTTGTTTGATTGATTTAATCAGTTTTTCATATTGTGGTGACTTGTGTGTTGGTGTGAGCCTGGGGGCTATGCTACTGGCATTTTACTAGCAGTAAGGTCACCCATGGTGAGCAGGTTTCAGTGGAGCTTCTGAACTAAGACAAACTTGGAAGAAGGATGAGACCATCCACTTCTGAAAAAATTGGTCACTGAAAAAACTTATGAATAGCAGTGAAACACTGTCTGATGTATTACTGGAAACATTTATGAAAAGCAGTGCTGGAAGATGACCTTCTCAGGTTGGAAGGCACTCACAATAGTACTGAACAAGATCTGCTTTCTCAAAGTGAGTCAACATTAATTACATGGATGGAGTCCTTTCGGGACCTTCATTTGTTGATGGGGCATGACTCAAAATGGGAAGAAACAGCTGCAAACATTCATTAATAATCAAAATGCAGAATATATGAAGTATGAATCTAGGAAAATTGGAAGTTGTCAAAATTGAAATG
Source organism: Orycteropus afer afer (assembly GCF_000298275.1). NCBI lineage: Eukaryota > Metazoa > Chordata > Mammalia > Tubulidentata > Orycteropodidae > Orycteropus > Orycteropus afer. The sequence continues at coordinate 1,355,424 of NW_006921798.1, forward strand.
GATTGCATAAAGATTGATATCCTAGGCATTAGTGAGTTGGAATGGCCATTTGAATCAGACAATCATAAGGTCTACTATGCCAGGAATGACAAATTGAAGGGGAATGGCATCACATTCATCATCAAAAAGAACATTTCAAAATCTCTCCTGAAGTACAATGCTGTCAGTAATAGGATAGTATCCTTACACCTACAAGGAAGACCAGTTATTATTCAAATTTATACACCGACAACCAAAGTGAAACATGAAGAAATTGAAGATTTTTCCCAACTTCTGCAGTCTGAAATTGACCAAATATGCAATCAAGACGCATTGATAATTATTGGTGGTTGGAATGGGGAAGTTGGAAACAGAGAAGAAATATTGATAGGTGGAAAATATGGCCTTGATGAAAGAAATGACACCAGAGAGAGCATGGTAGAATTTTGTGTGACCAACTTATTCATTGCAAATACCTTTTTTCAACACAAACAGTGACTATATGTGTGGACTTTGTTAGGTGAATTACACAGAGATCAAATTAACTACATGTGTGGAAAGTGATAGAGAAGCTCACAATCATCAGACAAAACAAGGTGAGGAGCTGATTGTGGAACAGATCATCAATTTCTCATATGCAAGTTTAATTTGAAGCTGAAGAAAATTAAGACAAGTCCATGAGAGCCAAAAGATAACCTTGAGCATTGTTGTTTTTGTGTTGTTGTTATGTGCTATCAGTCGGACCCGATTCATAGCAACCCCTCCTTGGGTTTCCGAGGCGATATCACTATGGAAGTAGATTGCCCGACCTTCCTTTCGAGTATATGTCCCCTGAATTTAGATACCATCTGCAGAATAGATTTGACACATTGAACACAAGTGACAGAAAAAAAAAGATGAGTTGTGCGGTGATACCAAGAATGTCATATGTGAAGAAAAAGCAAAAGGTTATTAAAAAAACAGGAAAGGAAGAAAAGACCAACACAGATGTCAGAATAGCTTCTGAAAATTGCTCTTGAATAGCTAGCAGGTAAAGTAAAAGGAAGAATTGATTAAATAAAAGAGATGAACTGATGATTTCAAAGGTGGCTCAAGAAGACAAAGTAAAGTATTATAATGAAATATGCAAACATCTAGAGTTAGAAGTCTAAAAGGGAAGAACATACTTAGCATTTCTCAAGCTGAAAGAATTGAAGAAAAAACTCAAGCCTCGAATTGCAATATTAAAGGAGTTTATGAGCAAAATATTGAACAATGCAGGAAGCATAAAAAGTTGGAAGAAATATACAGTCACTGTACCGAAAAGAATGGATGGACATTCAACCATTTCAGAAGGAGGCATATGATCAAGAACCAACGTTATTGAAGGAAAGAATCCAAGCTGCACTGAAGGAACTGGTGAAAAACAAAAAGCCAGGCATTGAAGGAATACTCACTGAGATGTTTCAGCAAATGGATGATGCAGCACTGGAGGGTCTTATTCCTTTATGCCAGGAAATGTAGGTGACAGTTACCTGGCCATTGACTGAAACAGACCCATATTTGTGCCCATTCCAAAGAAAGGTGATCCAACAGGATGTAGAAATTATTGAACAATATAATCATCATATGCAAGTAAAATTTTGCTGAATATAATTCAGAAATGGTTGCAACTGTGTAATGAGAAGGAGCTGCCAGAAATGCAACCTGGATTTAGAAGAGGACATGGAAAGAGAGATATTATTGGTAATGCCAGGGGGATCTTACCCAAAAGCAAAGAATACCAGAAATACATTTACCTGTGCTTTATTGAATAGGCAAAGCATTTGACTGTGGGGATCATAACAAATTGTGACTAACATTGCAAATAATGGGAATACCAGAACACTTAATTGTGGTCATGAGGAACCTGTACATAGCTGTTGTTCTAACAGAACAAGGGGATACTGCATGGTTTAAAAATCAGCAAGGGTATGCATCAAGGTTTTATCCTTTCACTATACTTATTCAATCCGTATGTTGTGTAAATAATCTCCGATGCCAGACTATATAAAGAAAATGCAGCATCAGCAATAGAGGAAAAGACTCTTTAACCATGTGCAATATGCAGATGACACAAACTTACTTACTGAAAGTGAAGGTGACTTGAGGCACTTACCTATGAAGATCAACGACTATATTCTGCAGTTTGGATTATACCTCAAAATAAAGAAACAAAAATCCTCACAACAGGACCAATAAGCCACATCATCACAATAAATAGAGAAAAATTTGAAGTTGTCAAATATTTCATTATACTTAGACCCACAATCAACACCCATGAAAGCAGTAGTCAAGAAATCAGATGTCTTATTGCAAAGGGCAAATATGCTGCAAAAGACATCTTTAAAGTGTTAAGAAGCAAAGTTGTCACTTTGAAGACTAAGATGAGCCTACCCCAAGCCATGGTAGTCCCAATCACCTCATGTGCATGTGCTGGACAATGAATGTGGTAGTTAAGGTTGTATGTCAACTTGGTTGGGCCTGGTTGAGTGGTTGGGCAGCTAGTGGTAGTTATTCCCTATGATGAGACTGGCAATCAACTCCATGGATCTACCACAAACAGCTAAGTAGCTGCTTTAGGGATGTGGTCTGCTTCCCATATATAAGCACCAGCTTGGGAAATGGTTTCTAGGTTATGGCACACTTGAGCCCTGCATGTAGTCATGTGGTTGTTTAGCAGCCTGCCATGCTCTGCCAACCTTGGGACTTTCAATGGAACTTAAAGCCTCCAAACGGTAAGAGAACAAACTCCTGTTTGTTCAAGCCATCCCATATGTGGTATATTCTTGTCAGAGCAGCATTGTTGTTGTTGTTATTTGCCATCGAGTCAGCCCCGACTCATAGCGACCCTTCCTTGGATTTCTGAGGCAGTATCACTACGGAAGTAGGTATGCCCAACCTTCCTTCCGATGAGTGGCAGGTCGGTTTGAACTGCCAGCCTTCTGGTTAGCAGTCAAGTGCCTTAGGCACTATGCTACCAGAGCTCCTAGAGCAGCATTAGGTAACCAAAATAATGAATAAGGAAAACCACAGAAGAATAGATGCCTTTGTATTATGGTGTTGGTATAGAATGCTGAAAATGCCATGGACTGCCAGAAAAAAAGAAGAAGTGCAGCCAGAATGCCCCTTGGAGACAAGAATGAACAGACTTTCCCTTACTTACTTTTGTCATGTGTTCAGAAAGGACCAGTCTCTGAAGGGGATCGTTCTTGGCAAAGCAGAGGGTCAGAGAAAAAGGGGGAGTCCCTCAGTGAGATGGATGGACACAGTGGCTGCAATAATGGGCTCAAACATAGCAAGGATTGTGAGGATGGCACAGGACCAGGCAGTGTTTTGTTCTGTTGTACATAGGGTCCCTATGAGTTGGAATCGACTAGACAGAACCTAACAATAACAACATCAATGCCTAGGATATCAATCTTTATGCAACATCAAAGCACCACAGTATGACAAACTGAAAGAAATGTGGTTACATACTTTAAGGAGCTCTGGTAGCATAGTGGCTAAAGCACTTGACTGCTAACCAGAAGGCTGGTGGTTCAAACCCACCAGCCACTCCTCGGAAGGAAGGTTGGGCAATCCTACTTCCGTAGTGATACTGCCTCGGAAACCCAAGGAGGGGTCGCTATGAGTCGGGGCCGACTCGACGGCACATAACAACAACAACAACAACATACTTTAAATTTGGGAGATTATCCTAGATTATTCAAGTAGAACCAGTCTAATCATATAAGGCTTTAAACAGAAAATGTTCTTCAGCTGGAGGCAAAAAAAGAACTACAGCATAAAGGTAATTTATTGAGATTCTAAGCATGAGAAATATTCAACACACTACACTGTTGCTGGCTTTGAGATGTAGATGTCCATGTTCAAGAAACAAAAAGACGATTCTAGGAGCTAAAGGCAACCCAGAGTTGACAGCCAAGAAGAAAATAGAATCTTCCTCCTATGAATGCAAGGAACTAGATTCTTCAGTCACTCTGAATAAGCTTGGAAGCTAATACTTCCCAGAAATTTCTGATAAGAGGCCAGCCCATCAATACCTATATTTTGGCCTTGTGAAACCCAGAGCAGAGAAATTGACCCAGACTTCTGACCTAAAGAACAGTGAGATGATAAATTTGTTGCTAAGACTGTGGTAACTTGTTACAGCAGCAAAATTAATACATCAGGTCAGAATATGTGGTCTTTCTTCTATATACATGACAGTATGTAGAGCTGAAACTCTGGTCGATTTATTTTAAAAAGAATGTAGAGAATAAGTTGTTTGACAACTATTCTCCACCACAAGAGGGAAATAAGGTTTGAATTAATGAATAAAGGAAAGAATGAAGTGGTGCTGGTATATTTAGCACTAAACAGAAGAAAAACAATATGGCTAATTATAGTTCTCACAGAAGTTCAGAAATTCTTAGGGATTTTTCTGGAAATGAAATTCTTTACTTCAAATTTTACCACGGACATGCTGGGTGGATTACTTAATAAGCAAGGTAAACATGGGCTTACTTGTGCTTACTTACTGCTGAAATGAAAAAAGATTAGTAAGGAAACACAAGTAAACCCCTGCTTGCCTTGTTTAGTGAGTACTCGGTTGGTCTTGGTGATTTTAAATTTGAAAAGAGGCTTTTCTTCTGTAGGAAGGTGCTGTGGAGTTGGGAGAAAGACATATGCCAGCCATGCGTAACAGTAAAATTTCTGATATATTGAAAATTTTCACTACAGATTAGTAAGTAAGAACAAGTAAGCCTGTGCTCACCGTGTTTACTGGGTAATCTGACTCTGTATGCTTTTATGAGGTGTTTTAGTTATATACCACTGCTACAACAGTACCACAAATGGGTGGCTTTAGCAAACAGAAATTTATTTTCTGACAGTTTAGGAAGCTAGAAGTCTGAATTCAGAGTAACAGCTCTAGGGGAAAGTTCTTTCTGTCAGCCCTGGAAGAAGGTCCTTGACTTCAGATTCTACTTTCTGATTCTTTGGAGATCTTCATGTATTTTGGCATCTATTTTACCCGATCTTTGCTTACTCACTTACTGGTTTAATTTCTCTATTATATCTCAAAGAGATAAAACATGCCCGAAATTAACCCCATTCGTTAACATAACAAAGACACAAAGACTGTTAGGTGCCACTGAGTAAGCTCCGACCCATAGTGACCCTATGTACAATAGAATGAAACATTGCCCAGGCCTGTGCCTGAGCCCATCATTGCAGCCACTGTGTCAATCCATCTCACTGAGGGCCTTTCTCTTTATTGTTGACCCTCCACTTTACCAACATGATATCCTTCTCCAAGGAATGGTCACTTCTGATGATGAAAGTAAGTGACATGAAGTCTGGCCATTCTTGCTTCCAAGGAGCATTTCCATTGCACTTCCTCCAGGACAGATTTGTTAGTTCTTTTGGTGGTTCATGGTACCTTCAGTATTCTTTACCAACACTACAACTCAAAAGCATAAACTTTTCTTCAGTCTTTCTCATTTCTCACATGCATATGAGGTGATTGAAAATACCGTGTCTTGGGTTAGACACATCTTAGTCTTCAGAGACATCTTTGTTCTTCAGCACTTTAAAGAAATCTCTTGCAGGAGATTTGCCCAGTGAAATATGTCATCTGATGTCTTGATGTTGCTTCCATTGGTGTCGATTGTGGAACCAAGTGATATGAAATCTTTGACAACGTCAATCTTTTCTCCATTCATTGTGATGTTGCTTATTGGTCCAGTTGTGAGGATTTTTGTTTTCTTTATGTTGAGATGGCATTTGACTGCTAACCAGAAGGCTGGCAGTTCAAGCCCACCAGCCACTCCTTGGAAGGAAGGTTGAGCAATCTACTTTTGTAGGGATACTGCCTCGGAAACCCAAGGAGGGATTTCTATGAGTCAGATCCAACTTGATGGCAATGAGTTTGTTTGTTTTGTTTTATGTTGAGTTGTAATCCATACTGAAGACAGCAGTCTTTAACCTTCACCAATAAGTGCTTCAACTCATCCTCACTTTCAGCAAGCAAAGTTGTGTCATCTGCATATCACAGGTTGTTAATGAATCTTCCTCCAATTCTGATGCCACATTCCTCTTCATATAGTCCAGTTTCTCAGATTATTGATTCAGCATACAGATTGAATAAGTGTGGTGACACAAAGACTACCTATCCCAAATGAGATTATAACTATAGGCATAGAAGTTAGGATTTACAACATACATTTTTTGGGGATACACTTAAATCCATAACATTTCACCCTTTGGCCCCAAAAAATTCATGTCCTTGACACATGTGAATCACATTCACCCCATCAATAATCCTAAAAGTCTTAAATCAACTCTAAATCCAAAATCTCATCTTCTGAATCATCTAAAGCAAATATGGGTGAAACTTTAAGCATACTCCATCCTAACATAAAATTCCTCTTCACCTGTGAATCTGTGAAATCTAGAATACAAGTTATCTGCTTCCAAAGTATAATGGTAGCTACAAGGTAGACATTTCCATTACAAATAGGAGAAATTGAAAGGCAAAGAGGGATAACAGACACCAAGCAAGTCCAAAACCCAGAAGAACAATTTACATTAGCTCTCAAGTCTTGAAAATAATCTTCTGCTCTTTGAGACCATCTGGGCAATGGTCACTGCTTTCAGACTCTGGGTGTTTACCACACACTTTGGATTCTGGGTGGAAACCCCTGAGCTCCTTCCTGAGTTTTGGATGGTCCCATTCTCCTAGTCCATTTGAGTACCAACCTCCCCCCACCAAGCCCCAAAAGACCCCATTCATCTGCCTCTTGGGCATGGCAACTCCACCCCCTCGACTTTGGGCAGAGACCCCATGCCCCTGGTGTTCACAAACAGCAAGCTCACACTCTGAAACAAAATTTGTGAAGAGATGACTCTTTGAAAACTAGGAAGCTGTGGCCTCATCCTTTGAGATCCAGAAGAGCATGAAGCCCCATGTTTTGAAACTGAGGAAGTCCTCCTTCTTGTGCTCTTTGCAACAGTTCTGCTGATCTCCAAACAGCTCTACGGATGGTTCTTTTCTTTTCTTGAAGGACAGCAGATGTAGCTCCTTTGGCTTGTTTCCTGCCTGTAGAATTCCAAGAAGCAAACAGCATTTTTTCCTTTTGTTCTTTCTGTGTCCCCTTAAGTCTAAGCTGATGGGTTTTCTGCTGTGATAGTTGGTTAGATCCGTTAATCACAGGCTTAATCTCTTTAACAAAAGATTGTGTAGCCACATCCTTGATGAAAATTCTAGGACATGTGGCCTTAGTTTGTATGATCAAATTTCCAAATCTTCTAAGTTTTATTTTCATTTTGCACAGCTCACATTCAATCCATCTCTTTCCTCTAGCACTTTACTGTAAACAGCAAGAAGAAACCACCCTTTAATATCTAGCTTAGAAATCTCTACTCTTAGATATCCAATTTCATCATTTACAAGTTCTACCTTCCACCAAACATTTTAACATAGTTCAGACAAGTTCATCATTATATTTTAGAGTCACCAGAAACACATGTAATGTCTACATTTCTATGACATTCTGTTGCTGGCACCATCGTATTCTCTAAGACCGTAGAAACTTTCTCTATAGCTTTCCTCACTTCCTTCTGAGTCCTCACTAGAGTTGCTTTTGGCATCAATATTCTACCAACACACAGTCTCTTTAAGGCATTCTAGGCTTTTACAATTGGATGCCCTAAAACTATTCCAACCTCTACCCATTACCCAATTCACATTACAGATAATTGTTAGAGCTGCACTGACCCTCAGTACCAAATTCTGTCTTAGTTATCTAGAGCTGCTATAACAGAAATACTACAAATGGATGGCTTTAATAACTGAAAAATATTTTCTCATAGTTTAGGAGGCTAGAAGTCCAAGTTCAGTGTCGTGTCTCTAAGAGAACCCTTGCTCTCTCTTTTGGCTGTGGATGAAGGTCCTTATCTCTTCAATTTCTGCTTCCTAGTTCCTTGGAGATAGCCATGTGTCTTAGCAACTATCTTACTCCATCTCTGCTTACTCACTTGTTTGTTTATTCTCTTTTATATGTCAAAAGAGATTGACTTAAAACACACCTTAGAGTAATCCTCTCATTAACATAACAAAGATTACCTATTCCTAAATGAGATTGTAAAAACATTTATAGGGATCAGGATTTACAACACATATTTCTGTGGGGCACAATTCAATCCATAACACAAGGTAATACAATTGAAGTTTCCTCTTCTCTTGTGTATGAGACAGGCAATTTGTTGGTTAATAATTTTTGTAAAGTCAGGTACACTGAGGAATCATAATAAATTATATATATATATATATATATATATATAACCTGAAATATTCTATTTTAGCTTAAAACACAAATGTACATTTAATGGCCAATCTTTTAGTATGGCCTCTGGGCCTTTGAATGTAAAAATGAAAGTTTTCTTGCACCTCTTCTAAACTTTTCAGTTTGAGTATCTTTAAAATGAAGCAAAAGAAATTAGAGAAAATTGCAATGTAATCTGAATGAACAGTGTTGTTGTTAGGTGCCGTTGAGTCATCTCTGAGTCATAGCAACCCTATGCACAAAGGAACAAAACACCACCTGGTCCTGAGCCAGTTCCATGATCCCTGCTATACTTGAGCCCATCACCACTGCCACCGTGTCAACCCATCTCATTGAGGGCCTTCCCCTTTTTCATCGACCCTCCACCTTACCAAGCATGACCTCCTTCTCCAGGGAAAGGTCTCTTCTGACAACATGACTGAAGTATTCTGAATGAATAATCCCTTTATGGTGTTTATCATTTTTCCTTATTGTTTTCTCATTATCTCTCCCACATGTAATCCATCACCATTTGTTTTGTCCACATTATCTTTATGCTTTTCAAAGTGTTCAAGTTAGTTTTCCTAGAAATTACAACTATCGCTCATTTTACACTCACATTCCATCAGTTTATTAAACTATTCAATCCTGACAATAAGCCCTATTTGCAGACTTGGCTTCTGATTAATGAGAAAGAAGTGAGTGGTACCTGATTTTTGGACATTTGGGGTGTAGTGCATGTAAGTCAGTATATTTGCTGAAGGAATATAAAGCAATCCTTAATTTGGTGAATTAGCTAAAGGAGTAGAAAAGAGGACAGCCTATTTTTCACTATCACCTACAGCACAACTAATGAAGAAATACAAAGCAAAACACTAAACTGTCTTTATCTGTAAGCTCAATATGTGGCTTCACTGAATTCTTTGAGCTATGGAGCTCTGGTAGCATAGTGGATAAGACACTGCCTGCTAACCAGAGGGCTGGCGGTTCAAACCCACCAGCCACTCCTCGGAAGGAAGGTTGGGCAATCCTACTTCTGTAGTGATACTGCCTCGGAAACCCAAGGAGGGGTCGCTATGAGTCAGGTTTGACTCGACGGCACATAACAACAACAACAACATGCCTACTTCAAGTATGTAAAATCATACTGCCTCGGAAACCCAAGGAGGGGTCGCTATGAGTCAGGTTTGACTCGACGGCACATAACAACAACAACAACATGCCTACTTCAAGTATGTAAAATCATCACTCAATTCTTCTCTCAGTCAGAGAACTGTTGGTCCGATCAAAATAAACCTATACTATCTCCCTTCCCTTTGGGATTTCTAAAAGTCAACTAAAGTTTCTCAGGTAAAAGGATGTTTCTCAAAACAGAGTAGGAAGGGACACAGAGCAAGGTGTGGGGAAGAGGAAGGAAGGAGTATCAGATATAATAAAGTTTTTCATCTTGTGAAATGGTAACTTTAATGGAAATTTCTGGGGAAGAAAAACAAACATGATTTTCTAATAAAATAATAAAAAGAAATTCATCTTCATTAAATTTTTTCTACTAGAGAATTTGTTATGTTTTACCCTCCCAAACTGTTTTCACATTTTCAAACAAGTGGTAATTTTCATTTGAAGAGGATTTCTTCTCAGCACCAAGATTTAAGGCTCTGTCACTGAATTAGTTGAACAGCTTAATCTTTCTCATTTAATTTATAAAAAAAATATTAATAGTAAAATAACAACACTGAAGGAAATTTGTAAAGAAAAAATTGACTCCTACTTTAGATTTCTCTTTGAAGGTTTTGTCTACATGCATACATAGTTTTGACATGATTGTAAACATAGTGTATACTTCTTTTTTTAAAACATTATATAATAAACATACATCCTCGTTTTGTTAAATCATTTTCACAATTATGACTTGGAGAATTCCTTTCCAAACTAACATATGCTTTATGTTAGTAATGAAATGCTCTGTACTACTGCCTTCATTGTCTTACTACAGCATGTAAGTGACTGATCCTTAGTTTTATACAGGCAGTTACTGCACGATTAAAAGCTTAGGTTTTAGAATCAGAAAGATTTTTCTTTGAGTACAGGCTCTGCCATTTAGCAGCTATGTGACACTGGGCATCTTGTTTAACCTCTATGATGTTATATCATCTGTAAATTAGGAAAAAGTAATATTAAAATCTTAGAAAAATGCAGATCGAGGATAAAATGCACATAAAGCACTTAGCACATAAAACCTTTCACATAAGATGAAAACCAAACCAGTTGCCATTGAGTCAATTCCAGCTCGTGGGGACATCATGGATTTCAGTGTAGAACTGGACCCCACAGGGTTTTCAATGGGTGGGTTCATTCAGAAGAAGATTTCCAGGTTTTTCTTCCAAAACACCTGTGGATGGTTTTGAATCAACAACCATTCAGTTCGTAGCCGAATGCTTAATCTTTGGTACCACCTGGGATTCACCTCATGTATAGTAAGTATTTAACAAATGGTATTTATTGTGAAATAAATAATATCTGTTCTGTTTAACCATTATGATTCCTTCAATTCTCATACTTAAAGTATTTCATAATTTAAAAATAAAAAGCAAACGGGAGGAAGACCCAAATTAAACCCCATTTCTCGTAAGTCATTTGCAATTCTATTTGTACTTGATGACATACCCCTGATGTTTGCTCTGTTCATTTGCCCAGCTTCTGGGATTTTGCATTATCATTTATCTTCATCTAAACACACTCAGTCTCCTCAGATAGCCTATAAGCTGCCCAAGGCCAGGATAATAGTGTACTTCTTTGTGATCTCGACAGAGGAAGACACGATTGCTTTTACTTTACTACATTTCCAAAGCAGCATCTTCTGTTTATAGTATTTCCACTTTGTCCTAGCTGCTGGCACTGGTTTCAGTTTTGCTCATTCTCCTGGGTTTTATAGTTTTGTCTCATTTTCCTTGGCCTAGCTTTACAAATCTTCTAAATTCATGTTAAAAACATTTAAACATAGAAAGAAGAGATTGTGGTGGAAGAAAAGGGAGGTTTGGGTGGAGGATAGAATATTTCAAACACTAAAATGGATAAATAAATTAAAAACCTTAGTTTAAACTTGTTTTCCATTGCATTTATTTACTGTTACAAATCTTGTACTTAAGAAGTCTTAAACACAAACATATTTGAAACAAGAGGCTTTTCAACATATGTGCAGGCATTATCCAAATGTATGCAATAAGCCCTAGCCCAGGAATCAGCCAATTTCACTACTTTTGGCATATTTCAAAACTGATTTTTATGATAGGACCCAATGGAATCACAAACTTCAGTGTATTTGACAGGTTTATCACTCAAATCCCATGCAAATCAAATTCTGCTGACATAAAGATTGAAAGAAACCCATTTTGATGACCAGAGAAAAGTAAAATGAAATTCAGGCCAATAGGTCCTCTGTACACTCATATCTACAACCTGAAAGTATCATTTGTCATATGTTAATCTTAATATTGGCAATGGTTTCAGTTAGCCACATTTCAGTCTGCTGTTGCCAAATCAAAAGTCGTTACTTTTTGCTTTAGTGAGTCCTTAACATACCACAGATTATAATAGGGAAATATCTAGCTGATTCTATCCACGAAATAGAGGCACAGAGCATAAAATCACAAATGTTTAACCACAATAGTGTGAAATCTCAGCATAATTTTAAACTTAATTACACTTATGAGTTATAAATGATTCCTAAGCTGGTGAAAGCTTTATTTGTAGTATTCAGAGTTTGCTTAAGGCAAAAATAGTATCTGATTAAAACTGAATTTGTGCATCTCAGTGTCATAAATTCATGCTATGGTAAACCACCAGATGGTAGACCAAAGAATTAAGTCTACCCATGTTTTCTACTGTACCACATAGGAAATACTCAATTCTCTAGGTCCCATGGAGTATTATCAGGAAGGACTTGTCATGCTTGTCAAACTATACTCAAAACCTCCATTGTTGGAAGCCATTTCTTCTGATTAGGAGTAATCGTAGGTCTGATGAACAGATAAGCAATTATAAATTATGGAGAGATTGATCATAAAAGAGAAATAAAAGAAATTTCTAAAAAAGAGTTTAAATGTCTTTTTAACTCCTAATGAGCCAGTAGAATTAGGTTATTTGGATCAGTGTCTGCTTAGAATTTTCTTCTCCCATCTCTCCTGGTTGAACCCTACTTTTACTTCCAAAATAAACACTTCTATAAAATGTTTCCTGATAATCCTTATTGCAGTAGATCTCAGAATTTCATGGCCTGCCCATAAGGGTCACTTAGGATAATCTTCCATGTGAGGTCTTTCTCCCCTGTTAAGTTTCCATTACTAGGGAGGGACATGTGAGAGAACTCCATTTGTTATCTTTAAGTGCCTGTATCATGGTGCCTAGCACAATGCCTCCCTTATTGGATGGGAGGAATAAATGGAATCAACTTCTCTCCCTCATGGGTCACGTCTAGTCATAATCCAGCAGATGGCAGCAGTGCTGCCCTCACCAGAGGTGAAGCATTTTAGGCTGTTTCTGATCATTAATTAAGGCACTACTGCATTTCCCTCTTTCTCCTCCTTCCACAGCTGAGCCATCAACTCATAAACATTAACTTACAGCAATGTGCATGCCAGCAATTTACGAGTCTCTCTGGTTTGCAATTCTCTGTGTAATTATCTGAAAAAAATGGAGGTGAAAATTTTGAAATGTAATAATCCCTTCTCTCAATAACACACACACTTTTGAAATGCAGCATAATTGCTATTAACACAATAGATCACACACATGTGATGAGTGAAGTATGTTCCTGGAAGGGAAGAAATATATATCCTCTATTCCTCCTGTTTCTGTTTAGGGAGGCTTTAGCTAGAGAGAAATTCTGAAGGCTTCCTCTCCACTTCTTACTTATCCCTCCCTGTGGGTGATGAAGGAGCTCTGGTGGCTCAGTGCCTAAGGCATTTGACTGCTAACCAGAGGCTGGTCTTCAAACCCACCAGCCACTCCTCAAAAGAAAAGTTGGGGTCACTATGAGTCAGACCCAACTCAAGAGCAGTGAGTTTGGTTTAGTTTTTTTGATGGAGGATGAAGATTGGATAGATATGAGAAAAGCAGAGCAATAATATAGGTAAGCATGAACTTAGTTCTGTTTGCTAATCTGTTCTGAACAATCTCATGTGTTTTTCACCATGAAGTTATTCACTACACAGTAGTATGTAAGCACAAGGGAGCCCACGTTTATCTTACTTACTTGGTATTCTGTCCCTGTCAGTGATTGCAAAATTGAAAAGAGGCTTTGCTTCTGCAGGGAGGTGTCCTTGGGTTGCGAGAAAAATAGATGCCAGCCATACCCAGAAGCAGAACATTTTGACGTGGTGAAATAATGTAAAATAGTCTACTACAGATGGGTGATTAGCACAAGGAATCCCATGCTTACCTTGTTTATTAGGTAATCCGACAATTGGGAGATGGTAATGAACAAGTTTGGCTCAGACTTTTCCTCTTTCTCTCTTTTTTTGCAATCTTTTATCCACAGGGTACAGGCATTCAGATCTATTCGGTGCCATGTGGTAAACATGCTGATCTGCAAGGGAAGTTTGTAGTTACCTTGCTGTGCTTACACCCAGCTGAGTAAGATTGTCTAAAACCTTCCCCCACCCCCCCACCCCCCCCCCCAAAAAAAACTCACTGACATCGAATTGATTCAACTCATAGAGACCCCTTCTTGGATTTCCAAGGTGGCATCACTACGGAAGTAGATTGTCCAACCTTCCTTCTGAGGAGTGGCTGGTGGGTTTGAACCACCAGGCTTCTGTTTAGCAGTCAAATGCCTTAGGCACTATGCCACCAGAGGTCCTAAAATCTTACTAGACTAATGAAATACAATGTAGATCTTAAAAGGGCATGGAAAAATTTCTAATATTTCCCTGATGAGAAATACTGGCTATAATAGCATGTCTACTGTGATATCATTATTAAATTAAGGAAAGAGTCAAATGATACTTCTAGAAAAAGTATTCATCAGAATCTAAATGATCACCTCACAGTGGTAAAAGTTCAAGTGATTATTAGATTCTCAATAATTTTTACATTTCTTGAATTGTCTCCAATATTATACTTAGGAAAGATAAAATAATGTCATTAATATTGTAAATAATAAAAATAAAACAATTATCAAGAATATAATAAATTTAACACATTATGGTGTAATGTTAATGAATAACTCCAGTTACCACAGACACAGACTTAAAATGCTGCTATAGCTTCAATTCAATTGCTATCTTGCTTTTGTGGCTTTAAGCAAATAGTAGAGTCATATTTATAATTATTGTCTCATCACAAAAAAAGATAATAAAAAGTGACTACACCAGGGTGTGGTGGATTAACTAATCAGTGCTTGAAAGCATCTTTGGAAAAGTGATGTCAATAATTTTGAAGATTTTTTTTTTAATTTGCAGATAAAAGTCTTTTTTTTTTTCCCCAAGAAAGGAATCCAGAAACTTTCAGCCAAATTCTGCCCTTAGTTTTGTGTGTGCAATTAGTTGCATGTGCATAATTGAGGGCAGAATTCAGCCCATAAAATTTGGAATAATCAGGACATTTGAAAAATCTGGAACAAATTAAAATCTGTTTGATAAATAAATTATGATGTGACCCAATTCAAATGGGATTTGATGTGTTCAGGAAACAATGTTTTCACTTATGTGAGAAAATAGAAACAATTTTATTTAACCCAATCTAGAATAGATCGTTCTTGAGGATGAGAGAGAAAAGAATATCACCAATGGCCTTTCCCCAGGGTCACTTTATTTGATCCCAAATGTTCAAGTCTATAGAAAGTTTGTTTGTATACCATTACTCTTAACGAATACCTCACAGAGGAAAAGAAAAGGAAGCAAGAAGAAAGGAGAAGAGTAGAAGGCAGAAGAAGAAAAAAGAGGATAGAAGAAGAGAGGAGAGGAGTTAAGTATGTGAATAAACTTAAACTTTCTTAAGAATTCATCCATGAAGCTTTCACAGGCATCTGGTATACTTTTAATAAGTCTCCTATCCTGCCCTTCCTACCCACTATAGATTGAGCTCTTCTGCAAATAGACTCTTCTCAAAGTCATTTATCAATTATAAAATCAGCCTAACTAGAACTTTCTTTCCAGCTTTTGTTTCTATTTCAATTTTGCTTAACGTGGCATCTAACTGTGATCACCAAAGTTTTGCCTCTAATAATTTCAAGAGCCACTTTCAATTTTTCATTTCTAACAAGTAAATTGAAAAATAAAAAAGTAAATTGAGCTCTGTAACTAGATCTGTAGCCTATTCTAGATAATCCGTTTTAATGTCACAGTTTAAATTCTGACATACACTTTTTAATCCTTGCCATGTCACTGAGTGAAGGGTCAGCACAGAGAAATAACCAAAACCACAACTCCCCTCCCCCACCTTTGCCTTCAAAAGAATAAAAAAATGGGTTAGCTGTACAGTGTTCATAATGTTCATTCTTCTGGCTGTGTGTGCTGAGCTATTTATCAACCCACAAAGTATGATCTGTTTCTCCTTTATGGTCCTTTCAACACAAAAAAATGTTGGCATCACTTCTCCCTGCCCCTCAAGAGAGTCATCTGGATTATAACCACACTACCCATGGGATTAAACCACTTATAAAGAAGTAGAGTTCTTTTCATTTGGTTCTTGAAATTCTGAAAACGACCTTAAGCTATCCTCCTAAAAACATTAAAAGGAACATTTTTGTGTGCTTTTCAGGCATCTTTACAAGTTCTTGTGAAAGGATAAAAGTGGCTCATTTGCATTTTATGTGTTCATTATTTCAAAATAGCCATACCTCTCTCTCTCTCTCTCTCTCTCTCTCTCTCTCTCTCTATATATATATATATATATATGTATATGAAGAGAAAAGCCAAGGTCTTTCTAAAAGGTGTTGACTTTTTTATTTTATGCACCAAAGGCAAGGTATTTCAGAATTAAATATTAATATGGCCTTTTCCCACTGCTTAAATAAACTAAACCAAATCTACTACCATCAAGTAGATTCCAATTCGTAGCGACCTCCATTGGGTGTCCAAAGCTGTAAATCTTTACAGAAATAGATTGTCTCATCTTCCTCCCATGGAGCAGATGGTAGATTTGAACTGCTGACCTTCTGATAAGCAGCCACATGTCTTACTCATTATGCCACCAGACCTCCTACTTAAATGATCAAAATTAATGAAATTGGTCAGAGTGAGACCCCAGTATTGCCCATCGCCTCCACCTAGTAAAACACAGTCTGTATTTCAGTTTGGATTTTTCAAGAGCCTCGTCAATTTTGCCTCAATTGTTAAGAACTGCTTTGCATTGCTCACCCTAGAAATCTCTGTTAGTATCAATATTTATCCTCTGTGATGCTAACCTATATTTGGGGATTATTTTAAATTCTAGGAATTTTAAAAAATAAAACAAAATACCAACCAAAGAATTAACATGGAACTATTCTAGCTTGCATGTCAAAACTTCTTTATGTGTATGTCATACATGCTCCATCCTAGAAGTTGAGGCAGGCAAACATTTGGTTAGGTACATCTTGGGAAACTCTAAATTTTAAGAGTTTGCAAGAGTCTACAGATTATAAGTTAATATTTTTGAAATACTGTATTACCTTTCACAAATATGTTGTTGATATTGTTATGTGCCATTGAGATACAGATTTCTTATCTTTTACAGTGTATAAAATCAATAAATATTTGATAAATAAACTTGAATCATTTGAGAGAATAAATTCAATGAATGAATGTGTCACTGGCATAGCGATTTTTAAATCACACACACACCCTACCATTCCAGGTTTTGTAATGTGATTTTATAGCTAACTGTGTTTCTGGTAAGAAGTCCTGGTGATGCAGAGCTTAAGCACTCAGCTGCTAACTGAAATGTCAGAGGTTTGAAACCCCCAACTGTGTCCCAGGATCTTCTTCCAGAAAGATTGTGGCCTTAGAAACCCTACTTTGTCCCACAGAGTCGCTCTAAATCAGAATTGACTCAATGCCAATGGGTTTTTTTAAAAATTTATTTTACCATGTTTCTTCTAATTGTATACATGTGAAAGGTTTATTTACTATAAATACATTCCTAAGCACTTGTTAACCTCCAACATATTTTATTTGAGAGAATAAAAATGTTAATCTTCCATATTAGATATGATCAATATGATGATTCAGTGATTTGTGGATTAAGGCACTAGAAATTTCCCAAGGAAGTTTTGAGTGTTCATTTGGCCCTGACATGCAGGCACTCCCCAAGGTCCTGTCATCATCTCTACTCTAGGCTCACGTTGCACACATCCTCTTGATGATCTCACCCATTCCCACAGTTTTACTCTCACCTTTGCACAGATGACTCCCAAGTCTGTGTATCCTCCTGAACACCCAGACCCTCATTTTCAACCACCTGCTGCATTTCTCTGCAGTTCTGCAGACACCTCAAATGGAAACCATCTTCTCTTAAAAATCTGATTATCACATAAAGGTTAAGAACATGATCTCGAGAATCAACTGATCTGAGTTCCAACCCAAGCATCCACATCTGCTAGTTGGTGACCTTGGATATGTTACTCAAACTCTCTGAGCCTTGAGTGAATTAATTAATTCATTAGAATAAGATTTGCCTCTCTTGTAGGGTCACAGGATCACAGTGAAGATTAAATGAGATAATAAATTAAAAAACATCTACACAGCGTGTTCTTTATAGATCGGATTGTCACAAAACTACAAGGAAGCAAAGAAGGAAGGATGAGAGGGAGGAATGATGGCAGAGAAAAAAGCAAGAAAAGAAAAAGAAAGTAGGTAAAAATATTATACATATACCCCAAGCAGGTACAGACAGTCAGGGGTGTGTGTGTGTGTGTGTGTGTGTGTTCTTTATTTTGATTAGTGAGAATATCATTCTCCCATTCCAATGGCTGAAAAATTTGTCAAAATTGGCATCTCTCTCTCTCTCTTTCTCAACTTTCATATTCTTTTGATTGTATTTCTAAAATACATCCCTAATCCACATCTTCCTTTCCATGTTAATACTTCAGTTCAGAGTTTTACTTCTTCAGCTAGCCTCCAAACTGTTCTAATTTTCTATTTCTTCTAACTTTTTCCCATTATTCTTATTCTTGTCCTCAGTCTTTCTTTACATTTCTCATATTTTAAAATGTTTTTAGTATCTAACTAGATCAATCAAAACCTTCTGTAGATCTCTCTTGCATACAATATCCAAAACCAAAAACAAACACACTTCTATTGAGTCAGATCCAACTCATAGCGACCCTTCCTTGGGTTTCCGAGGCAGTATCACTATGGAAGTAGATTGCCCAACCTTCCTCCCAAGTGGCTGGTGGGTTTGAACAACCAGCCTTCTGCTTAGCAGTCTAATGCCTTAGGCACTATGCCATCAGGCTCCTGCATACAATATCAATACACTAATATTTGTTTCCACCCTATTTTATCCAATATTTTTTCCATTAAAGCCTTAAAAACATCCTAAGCTCCAGCCATAAAAGAATTGTTATCATTCGCAAACACAAACTGCATTTACTCACACTGTTCCTGCATCTAAAATACTTTCTTTCTTATATCCATCTAGCCACTCTATCCACTGCTGTGATATGAGAATGATAATTAATCCAACCCTGTCTTACCCTCCCTGTTCTGAATTGACACATCGTGATCAGTCAGATAAACATGTGGTCAAATAGACATCAAGACACTGTCAGAATATTACTTTTGTTATTAGTATCCTTTATAATGCAACAGATAGTTCTTAAGCACCTATTGTGTTTTGGGATCTGTGAAAATAATTGGCAATACAGTGGTAAACACCAAATGGATAGTGTTTGTCCATGTGGGCAGTCTAGAGGATTTCTAGCAAAATAAAAATCTGTTCATTGTACTGATTTCATTTTCACTATCATATAAATTTTACATGATTTGCAATGTGGATCTGATCTTAGGCATGAATTTCAAGAGTCATTTCTATAGAATGTGGGTGTTTGATTTTGGATCCTAATGAAAGAGCTTGGCTTTGATTGTTTTGCTGCTTCTACAGTTGCATATGGGGAAAGTACAATGGTGATTAAGGGTAGAATTGTCAAGTTCCATGCAAGAGACCCAGGCTCAATTTCTGGCCAGTTTACCTCATGTGCAGCTACCCCCCAACTGACAGTGGAGGCTTGCATGTTGCTATAATGCTGACCAGCTTTCATCAGAACTTCCAGACTAAGATAGACTAGAAAGTCCTGGCAATCTACTTCTGAAAATCAGCCAAGGAAAACTCTATGGATCAGAATGGTCTGATTTCCAAATGCCCATGAGGACATTACAGGATCAGGCAACATTTCACTCCATTATGCAGGAGATCCTCCTCAGTTGAGGGTCAACTCGACTTCAGTGAACAACGGCAACATTGAATTGAAAAATGCAGTTTGATCTGTGACTGCTTTTATTATCTTCCCTCAAATATGCAAATCAGGATTATTCCTTCACAGGACAGTTTAGGTTAACAGAGTAGAAGCACTTACCCAGAATCCCTCCTACGGCCATCTGGCCACCAAAGCTGAGCCTTTGGGGACGTGAGCCTTCCTATTTGGTTTTGGAGGGCAGGTCCTGAGTTCAGGACCCTGAACCAGTGACATTTACCCTGTGCAGAAGCCTAGAGGAGAGTGCATATTTTGTCAAGACAAACAGATGGTGGGGAGGGTTGCTTAGACATAGGTCAAGCTTGTGTAATGACCCCCTTCTCAATTTCACCAGTAAATTGTATTAGTCTTCTTGGCGGTGGAGTTTGACAATCACAAGGTTAAACAAAAAAAAAAAAAAAGAACTCACTGCAGTGGAGTCATTTCCAACTCATAGCAACCTTTCTTGGGTTTCTGGGGTGATATCTCTACAGAAGTAGATTGTCCAATCTTCCTTCTGAGGAGTGGCTGGTGGGTTAGATAAGCAAATAGAAGAAAGGATGGAAGCTTCTCCTTCCATTACTTATGGAAGAATCAAAGTTTCTAATTCTAGAGTCCTGGCAGGAGAACAGGCAAAAGAAGAATGTGATCACTCTTATGTCCAACTTTTCAAAATTTAACTTTGAACTTTTGTACAAGAATAAAAGATACAGTGTCTATTTGGGAGCAAGTAAATGAAGTTATAACTAAACATAAAAAACGTATAAAGACATGAATAATGAAATGAAAAAATCAGGAAGTAGAAGAGAAAAAAAAAAAATTAAGCTGACTGGCCAAGACGGGAAAAAGAAAAAAAAAAAAAAGAACTTATGGGAACTAAGTGTTTTTTTTTTTTTTAATTATTAAGGTTAGCGGTTCAAACCCACCAGCCACTCCTCGGAAGG
>NW_006921798.1:1376204-1385190 GCF_000298275.1 Orycteropus afer afer
CTCCTCGGAAGGAAGGTTGGGCAATCCTACTTCCGTAGTGATACAGCCTCAGAAACCCAAGGAGGGGTCGCTATGAGTCAGGGCTGACTCGATGGCACATAACAACAACAACAACAAGGGAAAAATAAATAAATAAACATAAAAGTTTGTATATGTTTCATGTATTTGAATTACTTTGTTCTGTGATGTGTAACATCGTAAGGCAGATTTGTGTGTTATTAGTTACATAGTTTGAATTTCCTGAAAGAAAAAAGTAAAGACTGCTTGACATAACTAAAAAGATCTTTGGCCTTTTCCCAACGTACTTTAAATATGAGTTTATAAAATTCTGTTTGGTTTTTTCCTGACTGTGCAATAGTGTCACAGTACAATTGTGTTTGAGAAAGAACTTTAATGGGTATATGAAAACAGGTACTTGAGTTTTTTCATAAGAGAAAAAGAGTGTGTGTCATTTTTCGGGTCTGGGAAAACTCACATATTTCTCCCATATAAATTAATGGTAATTGCTTCTTTGCTTTACACTATTTCAGCTTATGAAAAGTATCATAGGAATGCTCTACTTTTGGATAGTAGAGAACACCTCTATAGCAGTATTCCAATAAAAGTTTATTTATAAAAACAGGAAAAAAAAAAAAGAGGCCTGGTGATCTGCAAAGATTGTTGTTGCTGTGTGTCATCATGTCGATTCTAACTCGTAGTTACTTGATAGGACATAGTAGAATTGCTCCATAGGATTTCCTAAGCTAAGGCACTTGACTGCTAACCAGAAGGCTGGCGGTTCAAACCCACCAGCCACTCCTCGGAAGGAAGGTTGGGCAATCTACTTCTGCAGCAATACCACCTCGGAAACCCAAGGAGGGGTCATTATGAGTTGGATCCCACTAGACAGCAGAGAGATTTTCTTTGTTTTGTTTTCTTTCTTCTTTTCTTCCTTTCTTCCTTTCTTCCTTTCTTTCTTTTTTGTAGCCACGAAAACCTGTTGGAGTAGTTCTACTTTGAAATACATAGGGGTTGCAATGAGTCAAGGACCACCTTGATGGCAATGGGATTTTTTCTTGTTTGATTTGTTTCTGCTTTTTGTTTTGTTTTGTTTTTTAATGCCTTGCTTTTATCTCCACCTTCTGAAGGTATAGGATCAGGCCATCTCCCATGACACTAATTGTCTTTTCCATACTCTCTCCAAACCATGCATTTTCCAACTACCTTCAAAATTCTCCCTAGCACTAACACAGAACAAATATATTACTCTGGCATATTTACTATTTTTTCAGCATTGTGACCCTTATTATTTCATAGGTTTAAATTATTTTAATGCTTATTAGTTCAATAAATATTTATCAAATCTACCATGGGTTGGGTACTGGGTATATAAAAGACAAGGGACATAAGACAAGACAGAAAAAAGAGACATGCTTACAAAGACTTAATAAATACGAGTTAACCAACTATCCTATAAGTATAGCTTTGTGAAAGAGCAAGCCCTATCCCTAAAAATGCACAGAGTAAGCCTGTTTAGATTGAGCTACGAGTAGCTGAGCTGATAACTCAATTATATTTCTAACATAATCCCTACACTAATTTTAATAAGCAATAACCCTATGCATTATTGGATTGAATTTTAATTGTAATAGTTGGGTTTAATTTTTCCTTATCCTTCAGATTCTTCCACAACCCTATCCTATAGTAGCATCTTTGGGGGAAGAAATGCAAATACATCTTAATTATGGATATTTGCAAAATGACTTTTCTAGGCTGAATAATGAACTGTTGATCATGTGTCCTTTTGAAATATGTCAGACAACATTGCATCCTCAGACCAAGAGATGAAGTAGTTTATAAATTCCTTTTGGCATTCTGCCTCATGGCAATGATCTTCCTCCTCTTTCCTCAAAACCAGATGACATCTGATTAATGTAAAGCTTTGATATTTTATTAGTGTTGCTCCCTAGAAAGATTACCTTTGTTTTATCACAAGACCCAGCATTTTTGTCACACAACTCATAGTTTTTATTCTCTACTACCATGTGCCTCATAGACTTGCCACCCTAACCTTTTGAATGTTAAGCGTATTTGATTGTTTGTTTGTTTTTTGTGACTCATTAAAGTGCTTTGTTTTAAGAAAAAATCATTTAACTGTTTAGCAAAGAGTATAGAACATCAGTTGAGCCCCTTGACTTTATAATGTGAGCTCCTTAAATAGATTATTTTGAAAACTAGACATGTATTTCTAATATCCTTCAAATAACTAGTTGAAACTTTCCTTAGTATGATCCAGGATTTTGTAGTCATCCTACCATATTTCAAAGTTACAGTAATTGTTTCTCCCACCAATAAATAGGTTTGGCCAGGGCTACATTCTGTAAATTTTCTCCTGTGAGACAAAGTGTGATAGTCTGCAGACAACATTAGGCTGAAGTGGTATGAGGCAGCCATGGATAGGCTATTTTGACACACCTTCAAAATGATGTTCTTTAGTTATTCAATATTCAAAATCACAAAAAACTGAAGTTGTTAGAATTAATTACAATCTCCCTGCAATGCCTGAAAATTCCTATCTGAAGCCTGAAAGCCTCTCCCAACCCACCTTCCCTTTTCCAACTGCACTGCAGTCACACATGTCTTCATTCTATTCCTGATCTCTGCCGAGATTACTCCCATGTCAGGGTCGTTGAACTTGCCATCCCTTTGGAGTGTTCTTCCTCTGGATCATTATGTAACTCCTTCTTTCTTATAACTTAAAAACAAAACAAAAACAAAAACAAACAAACAAAAAAAAAACACCTCACTGCTGTCGAGTGGAATCCGATTCATAGCGACCCCTCCTTGGATTTCTGAGGTGGTATCACTGTGGAAGTAGATTACCCAATCTTCCTTCCAAGGAGTGGCTGGTGGGTTTGAACCACCAGCCTTCTGATTAGCAGTCAAATGCCTTAGGCACTATGTCCCCAGAGCTCCCTTAGGTCACCATTTTAATGAGATGTCTTCAGACAAGCCCTTGTGAACACTCTGTCAGCTAAAGACTTCTTGTTCCTGTCCTCCCAACTCCCATCCTCCAGTCACTTTTTCACTCCATTACCCTATTTCAAGCTCTTCATAGTGTATATTATCTTAAATTTTATTTGTTTATTTTGATTTCTTTATCATCTGCCTCCCTCCACCAGAAGGCAGACCCCACTAAAACAAAGTTGTCTTATCTGCAGCTGTATTCTCAGCATTCAGAGCAGTGCCCATCACAAGGTAGGTGTTAAATATTTGGTGAGTAAAGAGGGTGATTAATGGCAGATATGGTCTCCACCTTGCTATCCTGAGTAATTAAGTCATTCTCATTGCCATCAAGTTGATTGTGACTCAAAGTGACCTGACAGGACTGAATAGAACTGTCCCATATGGTTTCTAAGGCTATAACTCTTTATAGAAACAGACAGCTTCATCTTTCTCCTGAGAAGTGGCTGGTGGGTTCAAAATGCCAACCCTTTGGTTAATAGCCATCAGAGTTCCAATTAAGTCATTAAACAAACCTAAATTTTGTGGTTAACCAGTCCCATTCTCCTTCCAAGATGCTTTGTGAGCCATAAAGTGGTCTCATCACCTCCCTCATCACCTAAGTGGCTTATCTTTTTTTTGTTTTCTTTTTTTTTTTTTCCTTCTGATATGTGACTTTCTCTATACTTACTGCTATATATTGAATTGTTTCCCCCCCAAAACATATCTTGGAATCTTAACTCCTATTCCTGTAGCTGCAATTCCATTTGGAAATAGGGTTTTCTTTTTCATGCTAATGAGATCACATCAGTATAGGGAGTGTCTTAAACCTAATCACTTCTGAGATATGAAAAGAACAGATTAGGCACAAAGACAAACAAGAAGAACAAACTTGGGAAAACAGACACCATGTGAAGATCTCCAAGGAACTCAGTTACATCAGGGTCATAAAAGCTGAGACAAATATCTTCCTCCAGAGACAACAGAAAAAGAGGCTTCACCTATAGCCAGTTCCCTAAATTCAGACTTCTAGTCTCCTAAACTGTGAGAAAGTAAATATCTGTGCTTTAAAGCCAACCACTTAGAGTGTTTTTGCTATAGCAGTGCTAGGAGAATGGGAAAGTCACACCCACACTTGCTTCTACCACAACCCAGTTTAGAGTTACTTCCCCTATTTGATTAGAGGAGAGATGGTCTTACAAGTGTTCTCTCCTTCTCTGAGTAAAACCCTAGACACTTTCCACTCCATTTCCTCCACATTTACTCAAACAGGATAGGTATTCAACTTCCATGTGAGAGATAATCAGGATCTTAAAGAAGTATTCCTTTTTCAGTCAAAACTGTACATATTATGCTTAATAATATAAAAATGAGTATTAAAAATTCTCAGACAGCCTTTAATAGATATGTTCTTTCACCTGAGAAAATAAGTGGTACCTATAATTCATAACCTTCACTGAAAAAAAGTCTTTAATAGCTATTTTGAGTTATGATTTATGTACCATAAAATTTACTCATTTTAAGTGTACAGTCCAATGATTTTTTAGCAAATGTATAGTTTTGCAACTCTCACCACAATTCAATTTTAGAATATTTCTTTTAATCCCATAGTTCCCTCATACATATTTGTAGTCAATCTCCATTCTCACACCCAGTCCCAGGCAACCACTAATCTGTTTTCTACCTCCAAAGATTTGCCTTTATTGAACATTTTATATAAATTTAATCAACACCATATGTAGTTTTTTGTGTCTGACTTTTTCATTTAGTGTAATTTTTGAGGTTCATCCATGTTGTAGCATGTATCAGTAGCGTATTATTTTGGGCTGCTGAATAGTGTTATATTGAACAGATGTACCACATTTTGTTTATTCACTTATCAATTAATGAGACTGTTTCCAGTTTTGGCCTACTGAGAACAATATTAGTAGTGTTATCCATCTTTGCAGTTGTAGTCATATGCTACCCTGTAAAAGGCTTTGTCAAAAGGTGGCTATGGCATTTGTAGCAACAGAGTGGTGTAATGGAAATATTGTGAACTTTGACACCAAAATGAGTTTGGCTTACTCCTTACTTCTCTCTTTTCCAAGCTTGTCTTACTTTAGAGAATAACTTCATACTTGCTAGGTTTTTGTAGAGATTAATGAAATTCTGAATATTAAGAATCTAGAATGGATTTGACACATAAATGTAAATCTGTGCGCATAAATGTTAGATCCCTCTTCATTGTCCTAGAGTGTCACATTTTCTCTGTAATAAAGTTTTTTTTCAGAACCTCCACAGGCTTAAGCCAAAGCTTCTTATATTTACATAAACCCTTTTATTGAAGTTTGGTAAAATAAGTGTGTCTTCAGATTTTTTCAAAAGTATTTTGGGGATGCCATTTTCTCTCCATTACTCTTTCCTTCTGGCCCATGAAATAAAAGCTTCTGTTCACTCAGAACTGTTGCTTAGGAGCATCTATCTTTCCTTCTAGACCCCATTTGTTCCTTCCTATAAGAAGGAGCTCTGGTGGCGCAGTGCCTAAGGCATTTGACTGCTAACCAGAAGACTGGCGGTTCAAACCCACCAGCCCTTCCTCGGAAGGATAGTTGGGCAATCTACTTCCATAGTGATACCACCTCAGAAACCCAAGGGGGGTCTGGACTATGAGTCAGATCCAACTCCTATAAGAGGAGGAGTTATTTATCTATTTGACATGTCAAAAATCTAATATTTACTGAGCCATATTTCTCCAATGGTCAGGGTTCACATGGTAAGTCAATGCACACAGGTAGACTCCTCCTTTCACTCCTGATCTTGGACTTTCTGGCTCAACATGGTGAGACATTTCTGGTTAGGAAAGTTGCTGTTCCAGATACCTTATTTCTTAATGGAATACAAATATAATTTAAGAAAAAAATATTAGGAAACTACATTCAAAATAATCTGCTTTTATGGTTCTTAAAGCTGACGTTTTCTCTGACTTCTATGCCTAGCTCTAAATCAACTGCTGTTTTGAGGGAGAAACTCAATCCAAACCCATTGCCATCAAGTTGGTTCCAACTCATAGTGACCATATAGGACCATAAGGTTTCCAAGGCTGTAAATCTTTACTGAAGTTGATTGCCTCATTTTTCTCCCACAGACAGCCAGTGGTTTCAAACCACTGACCTTTGGGTTAGCACCTGAATGCTGTAACCACTGCATCACCAGAGCTAATTTGAGGGAGAAAGTATTTGATTAATTTTCTCAAAATTAACATATGGAGGGTATTGTCTCTTTCAGAAAGGCAGGGTTGGGAACATATTTAGATGGAATAACTTTTGTAGTCTTTTTCCCCTTCCATGTATGTAAGGCTTTCCTTAGAACTAACCACTCAGTAATGTAATATTATTATCCTATCACTTAACACAAGTTTATCCAATCCCTCTTGGGTTTCCCAAAAGAATTTGTTAGCTTTCTTTCTCTGAAGTAACAAATTACCATCTGAGCTTGCCTCACATACCACATCAATCTGTGTTCAGTTCCTGGGATTGCTAAATGGTTGACCCAATTGAGTAGTTTTAGCTATCCAATCATTTAGGGTGTTAAAACAACTGAAGTGGTCTGTCTACTTAGACTTAAAATGCCTGACTTAAATCATGATAGAGACTAAAACATTCAATTTATCTAGAAAACAGACAAAATTGTGGAACCTTTTAGATGTGTCCACATATATGCACAAGGACACAGTGTCTCTAGGTTACTCTTTTTCTCTCTTACTCCACATCTCTCTTCCCAAATACCCTCCTCTTTCTCTTCCTTTTTCTTTCTTCTTCTTCTTCCTTCTCTTTCTGTCTTTCTGTTATTTCTCTTTCTCTGTCTCTCTGCCTCTTTATCTCCACCTCCCTCCTTAAAGTTAGCAAACATTTTTAACATTAAAGCATACATTCTTATTAGCATTGCTTCTTCCTATTTCACCCAACACAATCTAAGAAAGAAAAAAAAATATACTTGTTTTCTTGATGTTGAGATGAGTCAGTGATTAGTTCATCCTTTATAAGAAGAAAGAATTTGATCTTGGCAGAAGGAGTTGAGATACAAGGAATAATCCACAGAATACAGCAGACTAATCTACTTCCATAGTGATACCGCCTCAAAAACTGAAGGAGGTGTCTCTATGAGTCGGGTCCGACTCGACGGCACATAACAACAACAACATAGTATAGTACTGTTGTTGTTATGTGCCGTCGAGTCGAATGCGACTCATAGCCACCCCTCCTTGGGTTTCCGAGGCGGTATCACTACAGAAGTAGATTGCCCAACCTTTCTTCTGAGGAGTGGCTGGTGGGTTTGAACCACGAGCCTTCTGGTTAGCAGTTAAGTGCCTTAAGCCCTACACTACCAGAGCTCCTACAGTATATTATTAACAGAAGTCAAATCTCCCAGTGACACAATTTTTATTCACATAATGTGGGTCAAACTTTCCTGTGGCCCTTAATATATTGTTTATATACAATCCAGGTTCTTAGGGAACCCTGGTAGCTCAGTGGTTAAAGCACTCAGCTGCCAACCAAAAGGTCAATTCAAATCTACCAGCCATTGTGTAGGAGAAAGATATGGCAGTCTACTTCTGTAAAGATTTTCATCCTTGGAAACCCTGTGGGGCTGTTCTACTCTATTTTATAGGATCACTGTGAGTTTGAATCTACTCCACAGTAATGGGTTTGATTGTTTTGTTTTATTGGGTGGGGAGAGCTGTTAAATTTAAGATGTTAAATTTTCCATCCTAAGCTATTCTTTCAAAATCATACATGAATTCCTGTATGTTTTAGCTTGATATCCACAGACAGTAAAATAAAATGTCCAATCTAATAAATTATTATAAAACTTTCCCGTCTCTCAGGCTCCATTTACATTTTCAGGTCTAAGTAAAGTCCTAAATAAAATATTCAAACTGTATGATGTCTTAGAGCGAGTCTTGACAGCAGGACAAAAGTCCTGCTAAAATAGTTCATTTTAAAAAAATCAAAAGGCACTGAAACAAAATCAATTTGCAATGCCTTAATGATCTTATGATTAAATTGTTCCATGTTTCACAAAAAAAAACATTTGATGTACTGAGTAATGTGTTGTGTAATAGAAAGTGCTTTCCAAATCTCCCGGTGCTTTAATTAAGATTTTTTTGTGCTCTTTCCTTTATATATTAGAGAGAGTATTATGTTCCCTTATAATTTTGGACAGGGCTCTGTTGTATCTTGAATAAGGTTATGTTCAGTAGTACTGAGATAACATGTTTTGATAAGTCAAAATCTCAAAAGCTGAATCCTCAAGTTATCTTCAAAATGAGGATTTTAATACCTCAGATGATGGCTAATAACCTCAGTTTCTGAGAGTTGCTTAGAGGATTCACTGATGCTGATTCGATGTTCATATGAGGGAATTTCAGACAACAGAAAGGCATTTGCAACTTTAATTTTTCCACTTTTAAAGGTTGACCTCATAATATCAGATGCTAATGAAGCCCAGAAAGAGATAACTTTTCTCTGTTAAAAGGTTAATGTGTCTCCTGATACTTTCTAATTTTTCAGCTTTTGCAAAAATAACATGGGGGCGGCATCCTCCTCCGACCTCCTCTAACTTCACAAGAGGGAAAGAAGGACACCAAAATAAGCCCAAGGCTTATTCCTATGAAACCAGATATACTACCACCCTCCAACCTTCTTATCAGTTCTGACATCAGCAGTCTTTTCCATGACACTCACTACTTTACTGCTGGTTTCAATAATTTATTGCAATGGCCACATAGAACTCACAGAAAATACTCACTATTATGGGACTTATTAGGGAAGTAATAGGAGCTCTGGTGCCTAAGGTATTTGACTGCTAGCCAGAAGCCTAGCAGTTCAAACTCAGCCATTCCTCTAAAGGAATGTTGCACAATCTACTTCCATAGTGATTTGCTGTTGTTGTTGTTGTGTGCCGTCTAGTCGGCCCCGACTCATAGCGACCCCTCCTTGGGTTTCCGAGGCAGTATCACTAC
>NW_006921798.1:1385290-1400924 GCF_000298275.1 Orycteropus afer afer
TCCTTCCGAGGAGTGGCTGGTGGGTTTGAACCGCCAGCCTTCTGGTTAGCAGTCAAGTGCTTTAGCCACTATGCTACCAGAGCTCCTAGTGATACTGATACCACCTCTGAAATGCAAGGAGGGGTCGCTATGAATCGGATCTGACTCGACCTCAGTGAGTTTGGTTTTGGGTTTTTTTTAATAGGTTACAAGTCAAGTCAAGTTCAGGAATGCTCAAGGTATAATTCTTCAATCAGAACAGCCTCCCATTGGCCATGTCCTCGGATACACCTATTTTTGTATCACCAAGTTATATAAGCTCTTTTAGCTATGCTGATAGGTGGACCCCACTCTGCAATCATGCCTCCCACCCAAAAGAACTCAGTTTTCTTGCTCCACGGGCTGGTAAGCCTGACATTCTGACTCATGACTCTTGGTTCCATACCAACATCTCTCTGCTGTTTCTGCCATTGTCTCAGCACAGGGATCTCAAGTCCAAGAATGTCCTCCACTACTGGCTTCTCTATCTAGATGGCAGTGAGATCCCCTTTTCTTCCCCTAAGAGAGCTCACTTTAAGCCTAGTAGAAGGACAATACTGACCAATCCCAACATTAGGGTTTCATCTACCTTATTTACATGGTCTCACCCTCCACAAGGGTGCAATGTACCTTAGTTACATTACTAACAAGCTGTCTGATGCCCTTGGTGGGCCAAAGGCACCTTACATTTGCATAGTTCCACACAATAATCCAGTGGGCAACATAAAGACCATGGCTAGAAGAGCAATACCAAGTAATTCACGGCACCACGACTTTTATCTGACTTCATTGGACATTTTTCGGGATTGGACCTTCACAGAGTTAGTGTTTTATTCACTCTCTGAGGAATCCCAGCCTAACATCCATGGCCAAGAGGTGAATAGAGACAAGAGATAAGGCTGGCTGCCAAGAGAATAATCCCCCCGAAAAAAAGGGGAAAAAAAAAAAAAAGAACAGTTGAAGTCACTCTGATTCACAACAACCCTCTGGGACAGAGAAGAACTGCACCTTAGCGTTTCCAAGGCTATGATATTTACAGAAGCAGGATGCTGCATCTTTCTCCTATACAGCAGCTGGTGAGTTCAAACCATTGACCTTTCAGTTAGCAGCCAAGAACTTAACCACTATACTGCCAGAGCTTCAGGCATTTTACAGTACTCTATAAATATTCAAGAATGATACTTGGCCCCAAAATTAGTTTAAAGATTCCATATCTATGAATCTAAAAATATTTTATCTACTTTCCTATCCTTCATAACTCTAATGAAAATTGTTTTACTTGTTACAATGAAGTCACATAATTATCTTCACAGTTTAATCCTACTATAAAAATGCTTTTTGTTTAACATTTAAATCATCTTATGGTGATGAACAACAACAACATGGTGATGATATATTAAGTTAAAAAAATATCCTGGAGCTAGTATGCCTCACTCTTTATGCTGGACTGACCACAGTATATGATATTCTGCTGAGAAATATAACATGGGAAGAAAATACACTGACTGACTAGAATAACATCTACAAAATATGATTGTGCATGTCAGCCACTACAGTACTCCACATTTCACTAAATTACAAATACAGAGTAATTATTTATAATGTATACTTTTTCCTTGTCAATATTTAATATGGAAAATTCCAGAGAATAAAACAACATCCTTAAATTTACCACATGAAATTAACAAATGTTAACAATTGGATGTATTTACCTCACATTTACTGATATACATCATTTTGTTTATTTCTGTTTTAATTGGGTTATAAAACATTACCAGTTGTATTAGTTTCCTAGGGCTATTATCACAAAGTACCATAAACTTCATGGCTTATAAGAACAGAAATTTACTGTCATATAGTTCTGGAGGCTAGTGGTCTGGATTCAGGGTGTCAGCAGAGCTGTGTTCTCCCCAAAAGCCCTAAAGGAAGATCTTTTCTTGTCTCTTCAGCTTCTAGGCCCAAGTATTCTTTGGTTTTCAGCTGCAGCATGTCTGTGGTCACATGCCAATTTCCCTGTGTTTGTCTCTCTGTGTCATTGTGAGTAAGCAAGTATCCATCCACTACATCCACTCAGATTGGATTATGAGATACCCTACTCTGGTATGACCACACGTTAAGACAACTCTATTTCTAAACAAAGTACCAGGAGTCAGAACTTCAACAAAAATAGTTTGAGGATACAATTCACTCCATACCACAATAAAGTTTAAATCTTCTTTGGTAACTTTACCTTGTCATGTTCCCTTCCCTCTATTCCCAAAGAAATCTCTATCTCATTTTGGTATAAATCCTTCCTGCACACATTTATATTCCTTCCTTGGTGGCACAATGGTTTCCAATCAACTACTAATCTAAAGATTAATTGTTCAAACCCAACCAGTGGCCTGACAATTTGCTTCTATAAAGATTGCAGCCAAGAAAATTTTATGGAGAGTTTCTACTCTGTAACACATGTTGTTGCTGTTCTTAGGGGCCTTCAAGTTGGCTCTGACTCACAGCAACCCCATGTACAATAGGACGAAACACTGCCCGGTCCTGCTCCTCACATCCTCATAATCCTTGCTATACCTGAGCCCACTGTTGCAGCCACTGTGACAATCCATCCTGTTGAGGGTCTTCCCATTTTTCTCTGACCCTTTACTTTATTAAGCATGATATCATTCTCCAGGGAATGGTCCCTTCTTACAACACAACCAAAGTAGGTAAGATGAAGTCTGACCATTCTCACTTCCATGGAGCTTTATGGCTGCACTTCCTCCAGGACAGATTTCTTTGTCCCTCCGGCAGCCCATGGAATTTTCAGTATTCTTTGCCAACACCACAACTCAAAGGCATCCAATTCTTCTTTAACCTTCCTTCTTCATTGTCCAGGTTTCCAAGGCATATAAATTGATTGAAAATATCATGGAATGAGTTAGGAGCACCTTAGTCTTCAAAGTGACATCTTTCCTTCTTAACACTTTAAAGAGGTCTTTGGCAGCACTCTGCCCAGTGCAATACAACATCTGATTTCCTAACTGCTGCTTTCATGGATGTTGACTCTGGATCCAAGTAAAATGAAATCTCTGACAACTTCAGTTCTTTCTCCATTTATCATGATATTGCTTATTGGTCCAGTTGTAAGGATTTTCATTTTCTTTATGTTGAGGTGCAATCCATATTGAAGACTATAGTCTTTGCTCTTCATCATCAACTGCTTCAATTCCTCTTCATTTTCAGCAGGCAAGGTTGCATCATCTGCGTATCACAGATTGTTAATGATTCTTCCTCCGATCCTGATGCTGCATTCTTCGTCATATAGTCTAGCTTCTCAGATTATTTGTTCAGCATACAGATTGAACAAATATTGTGAACTGATACAACCTTCATTCACACCCTTCCTGATTTTAAACCATGCGGTAACCCCTTGTTCTGTTTCAATGAGAGCCTCTTGGTCTATGTACATGTTCCTCAAGAGCGTAATTAAGTGTTCTGAAATTTTCATTCTTTGTAACATTATCCATAAATTGTTATGATCTATGTAGTCAAATATCTTCTCCTAGCCATTAAAACACAGGGAAATGTCTTTCTGATATTATTTGCTTTCAGCCAAGATCCATCTGACATCACAACCTCATCAGAATCCAGCCTGACCTTCTGGAAGTTCCCTGTCAATATACTGTTTCAACTGTTTTTTAATTACCTGCAGCAAGATTTTACTTGCATGTGATATTAATGATATTTTTTGATAATTTCCACATTCTGTTGCATCCCCTTTCTTCAGAATGGGCACAAATAATCAATCTCTTCTTGTCAGTTAGCCAGGTAACTGTCTCCCAAATTTCTTGCCATAAACGAGTAAGCACCTTTAGCGTTGTATCCATTTATCAAAACATCTCAATGGGTATTTAACCCAATTTCTGGAGCCTTATTTTTTGCCAATTCCTTCAATGAAACTTGGACTTCTTCCTTCAATACCATTGGTTCTTGATCATATGTTACCTCCTGAAATGGATGAACATCAACCAATTGTTTTTTGGTACAGTGACGCCTTGTATTCCTTCCATCTTCTTTTGATGCTTCCTGCATCATTCAATATTTTGCCCATAGAGTCCTTCAATATTTCAAGTTGAGATAGAGTCCTTCAATATTTCAAATTGAGGCTTGAATTCTTCTCTTTTTTTCAGTTCTTTCAGCTTGAAAATTGCCAAGCATGCTCTTCCTTTTTGGTTTTCTAACTTTAGGTCTTTCCATATTTTATTGTAATACTTTACTTTGTCTTCTTGAACTTCCCTTTGAAATGTATTCAGCCTTTTGTCACTTCTTCCATTTGCTTTAGCTATTCTATGTTCAAGAGCATGTTTCAGAGTCTCTTCTGACAACCACTTTGGTCTTTTCTTCCTTTCTTGTCTTTTTAATGACCTTTTGCTTTCTTCATTAATGATGTTCTTGATGTCATCCCACAACTCATCTGGTTTATGGTCATTGGTGTTCAATACATGAAATGTATTCTCCAGATGGTCTCTAAATTCAGGTGGAATATAATCAAGTTTTATTTTGGTTTTCATGGACTTGTTTTAATTCTCTTCAGCTTCAACTTGAATTAACATATGAGCAATTGATGGTCAGTTCCACTGTCATTTTATGGCTTTGTTTTCACTGAAGATATTGAGCTTCTCCATCACCTGTTTCCACAGATGTAGTTGATCCAATTCCTGTGTATTCCATCTGGCAAAGTCCACATGAATAGCCACTGTTTATGTTGTTGAAAAAATGGTATTTGTAATGGATTAGTCATTGGTCTTGCAAAATTCTATCATGTCATTTCTATTACCAAGGCCATATTTTCCAACTAGCAGTGATTTTTGTTTCCAATTTTTGCATTCCAATCATCAGTAATAATCAATACATCTTGATTGCATGCTTGGTCAACTTTAGGCTGCAAAAGTTGATAAAATCTTCAATTTCTTCAACTTTGGCTTTACTGGTTGGTGAGTAAATTTGAATAATAGTAATATTGACTGGTCTTTTGTAGCCATATGAATATTAATTACCTTATCAAAGATACCATTGTACTTCAGGATAGATCTTGAAACATTCTTTTTCACAATGAATGTGACATCATTCCTCTTAAATTTGTCATTCTGGTCATAGTAGACCACAAGATTTTCTGCTTCAAAATGGCCAATACCAATCCATTTCAGCTCACTAATGATAAGGATATCAATCTTTATGCATTCCATTTCACTTTTTACAGTTTCCAATTCTCCTAGTTTCATGCTTTGTACATTCCACATTCTGATTATTAATGGAGGTTGCAGCTGTTTTTTCCTATTTTGAATCATGTTCATTAGCAAACCAAGGTCCCAAAAGTTTTACTCCATCCACATTATTAAGGTCAACTTTACTTTGAGGAGGCAGCTCCTTCCCAGTCATATTTTAATGCCTTCCAGTCTGAGGGTCTAATCTTGTAGCACTATACCAGACAAGGTTTTAGGGCTATTCATGAAGTTTTCCAGGAATATATCAGACAGATCACACACATAGGCACATAGGTCACCATAAGTCAGGAGCCGACTCAGCAACAGCCAACAACAACAACAACAAAATAAAGATACAGAACATCAACGTTCCTTGTAAATGTTTCCTTGGATATACATGCCAAGAGTTTCTCTGGAATATAACATGAAGTGGAATTGTAAGATTGTCAGATGTATATATTTTTAATTGTATCATTTTCAAATTGCTTTCCAAAATTTATACTCTTACTAGCAGCATATGAGAGTTCCTACTTTTTAAGTACTCATTTAACTTTAAACATTTAGAATTTTCAGATTTTAAAATTATTTCTAATGTATTATTGAGTATGAAATTTTAAATAAAATTTTATTCATTATTAAAAAAGATACCTTTCCAAAGTTCACTAGCTGTTTGAGTTTCCTTTCATAAATTGCATCTTCCTTGGCTCACTGTCATGGGTTTGAGAAGGAATTTATGTGGAGAAAAAGCTGAGACTATGTTCTGGTTACCTAGTGCTGCTCTGACAAGAATATACCATAAATGGGATGGCTTGAACAAGCAGGAGTTTATTCTCTTACAGTTCAGGAGGATAGAAGTCCAAGTTCAAAGTGCCAGGCTCTAGAAACTTGGTGAAAGCCCCTCAACCTTGGGCTTCAGCTCTGCCTCTTGCTCCCAGCCCACTGAAGCTAGAGGAATCTCTTCACTCAGGCAGCTACTGGCTGCTGAGACTAACAAGCCCAAAGTCAACAACAAAAAAATGGCACAGCCCCAATGTTACCAAACCACATGGCGGGCCTTCAATTCAAGTCTATTGTAAGTCCCAAGATAGGCAGAGCATGGCAGGCTGCTGAACAATGACACGGCTACATGCAGGGTTCAACTGTGCCATGAACTAAAGACTGTTCCCAAAGCTGCTACTTATATACAGGAAGTAAACCATATACCCAAAGACAGCTACTCAGCTGCTCACAGTAGATACCACCATGGAGTTAATTACCAGTCTCATCATGGGGAATACCACATCCAGCTGCCCAGTCACTCAACCAGGCCTAGCCAAGTTGACACACAAATTTAACTATCACACCCACTGAAGTTGAAGGCTTTCTTCACTCAGGCAGCTATGGCTGCTGAGGCTGACAAACCCAAGGTTGACAAGTAAAAAGACACAGTCCTGATATTACCAAACCACACAGCATGAAATTGATTCAAGTCCATTAAAAGTCCCCAGATCAGCAGACAACATGGCAGGCTACTAAATAACCACTCAGCTACATGCAAGATTCAGGTGTGCCAAAAGCTGCAGACCATTCCCAAAGCTTCTCATTATATATGGAAAGCAGACCACATCCCTAAAGCAGCTACTCAGCTGCTTGTGGTAGATTCCACCATGGAGCTGATTGCCAGTCTCATCATGGGGAATAACTACCACCAGCTGCCCAGCCACTCACCAGGCCCAGCCAAATTGACACACAAACTTAACCACCACAATTTCACCCCTAGTCAACTTGTCACCTGTACAGATCTTCACTGGGTGGTATCTGTACAGGTATCTTCACTGGGTGACTCCACTCCCCTAGTTCCTGAGTGGTGACCTCACCCCCTAGGCCTGGTGGGCCCCATTCCTCTCCCTCTTGGGCATGATAACCCTGTCCCCTCACTCTTGGGCAGCAGCTATGACTCTATCTTACTAGCTAACATGAATGAGCAGCCCCACACTCCAGAGCCAAGTTAGTAAAGGTCTGGCTCTTTGAAACCTAGAGGGCTGTGGTGGTTCCACCCCCAAAGGCCATGGTCCTACCCTTGAGGCGGAAGCAGCTCTGCTCCCCATTTCCTTGGTCTCTCCACTTTTGCCAGTTAATGCCAAAGGAAACCCACTCTGCTGGAAATCTTCCTGCTGCAAAAGCACTCAGCTTTCTTGCTCCATGGGCTGGCCAACTTTCTACTCCATTTCATTCACGCTGGTCCTTTCTACCAATTAATGCCCTAAGGCAACCCATTCCACCAGGAAGCCACCTGCTCAATGACATCCAGCTTTCTCCTCCAGGGACTGTCACTGTCTCATGCCAGTTCTCTTGGCTCTGCTCCTGCTGTCTCTCATGTCAGTCTCTGGGTTCTGCTTCTGTCATCTCTCATCCATATGCCAAGACTCTGCTAGGGTCTCAGGTCCTGTTTCCACATTTTAGGTATCTGTCAGAGCAGCACCCCACTCGGTACCGTGTGAAAGCCCCTCAATCTTGGGCTTCAGCTCTGCTTCTTGCTCTTGGGCCACTGAAGCCAGAGGCATCTCTTCACTCAGGGAGCTACTGGCTGCTGAGGCTGACAAGGTCAACAAGTAAAATGGCACAGTCCCGATGTTACCAAACCACATGGCAGGCCATTAATTCAAGTCCATTACAAGTCCATCCCAAGGTTGGCAGATCATGGCAGGTTGCTGAGCAAGGCTACATGCAGGGTTCAAGTGTTCCATAAGCTAGAGACCATTCCCAAAGCTGTTTCTTATATATGTGGAAGTAGACCACATACCCAAAGCAGCTACTCAGCTGCTCTGATAGATTACACCATGGAGTTAATTACCAATCTCACCATGGGGAATAACTCCATTCAGCTGCCAAGCCACTCAACCAGGCCCGGTCAAGTTGACAAACAAATGTAACCACCTCAGGCTATGAACCAAAACGGCAGTGATCAGTTGTTATAAGTAAGTTACATGAATACATATGTATATGTTGAATTAGAATATACTTATTCTTAGATGAAATGTAATCAAATGCCTATTGTAACTTTGTTTACCATTTTCTGTACTTCACATACTGTGTTAGGCTGGGTTCTCTAGAGAAGCAGAACCAGTAAAGCTTATAGAGAGAGAGAGAAGGAGAAATTTATCTAAGGAAAATGGCTCACTTAAAAAAGCTGGCAAGTCCCAAGTTGTTGGATGAAACATCAAGCTGGAGGCACTTCCTGACTCACACAGCTGCAGGGGCTGACGAGCTCAAGTTGGGAGGTAGTATACTGGCTGTTGACTCCAAGGAATGATGAATCCAAGATCTCCAGGCTGAATGATGGATTGTTCACTCACGGACAGTTGTAGGCAACACAACAGAATCCACATCCACAGAAGAGTGTCTCTTTTCCCAGGATGTCCATAAATATATTGGAAGCAGGCCACACCCCTAGGGAAACTCGCTTTCAATGGATTGGCTGCTCAAAACATATACATCTGACCCCATCAAGAGAATAACCCACATCACAACTGCTTAAACCACACAAAATCGTGGTTCAGCCAAGTTGACACACAGCTCCAATCATCACAGTTCACCAATGTCAACTTGGCAGTTGTACACATCTTCTTAACCACACTTAATCTCTAAATAAGGACAATCATAAGTCATATTTGTGCCTAACATGATATGCTAACACGTGTACAACTGAAGCACATTAACGTTATTTTCATCTCACAGTTCATAACAGAAGGAAACAAAAATATTTGATGCATATATACAGTGAAGAAATATAACAGTCACAGTCCTCATTTCTGCAACTGGTCATGTGGTTGTAGCTGATATCCAGAACTACCTTCTTCCACCAATCATTCCATGTTTCCCTTGCCCTCAGCAAGCACCTCAGCTGGTCATGATTCTTTGCCTGGTGGGGTGACCCAAACCTTCATTCCTGAAGGGTCTGGGATATAAGTAGTAATATCAGAACTTGGTTGCTGTAATTTTCTATTGACTTTAATCACAGGACATGGTAGTACTAAGAGACATCCTAAAGAATCTCCTATATTCCAGACATATTCTTCTTAACCTCCATTATGTAATGTCAATCCAATTCTCCCCCTTGGTAATCAGGATCACTCACACCAGATAGTGCAATAACACCCTTCTTTGTTGATCCAGAGGCATGAGGAAGCCAAAATGGCCAAGTGGGATTCTTAACTTCCAGATCAATGCAATCAGTATTGTGTCTCCAGGTGGGAGCGTTCCTCCCTTTGGGACTAGTATCTCCAGACCTGCTGAGCATAGGGTTGCAGGGACAGGAAGCAAAAATTGAGTGGGTCAGTAGAGGTAATAGTGAATGGTATCACTCCCGTTTCCACCTCTTGGTTCCTGGACCCATGAATCCTGGCTATTGGAGAAACAGCACTGTATATTGAACACTGGTTTAGAGCATACACAGCCTCCTAGAGAACATTGCTCCAACCCTTCAAGGTATCGCAACCTAGCTGACACTATAATTGTGTTTTCAGTAGGACATTCTATCATTCTGTCAAGCCAGCTGCTTCTGGATGATGGAGAACATGGTAAGAACAGTGAATTCCATGACTATAGGCCCATTGCCATACTTCATTTGCTGTGAAGGGAGTCCCTTGATCTGAAGCAATGCTGTGTGGGATACCATGACAGTGGATAAGGTATTCTATAAGTCCATGGATGGTAGTTTTGGCAGAAGCATTGCGTGCAGCAAAGGCGAATCTATATCCAGAATAAATATCTATTCCAGTAAGAACAAAACGCTGTCCTTTCCATGATAGAAGTGATCCAATGTAATCAACCTGACACCATGCTGCTGGCTGATCACCCCGAGAAATGGTTCCATATCATGGATTCAGTGTTGGTCTCTGCTGCTGGCAGATTGGGCACTCAGCAGTTTGGTGCTGGCCAAATCAGCCTTGGTAAGTGGTAGTCCATGTTGGTGAGCCCATGCATAACCTCCAACCCTGCCACCATGGCCACTTTGTTCATGAGCCCATTGAGCAATGACAGGAGTAACTGGGGAAAAAGGATGGCTGGTTTCCACTGAACATGTCATGTTATCCACCTGATTGTTAAAATCTTCCTCTAGTGAGGTTACCTTTTGGTGGGCATTCACATGAGACATAAATATCTTTACTCCTTTGGCCCATTCAGAGAGATATATCCACACACCTCTTCCCCATAATCCTTGTCACCAATTTTCCAATCATGCTCCTTGCAAGTTCAAGACCATCCATCCAAGCCATTAGACACAGCCCATGAATCCATATACAAACACACATCTGGCCATTTCTTACTCCATGCAAAGTGAACAGCAATATGCACAGCTCGAAGTTCTGCCCATTGGGAGGATTTCCCTTCACCACTGCCCTTTAAGGAAGCCCCAGAAAGGGACTGTGATGTCGCTTCTGTCCACTTTTTAGTGATGCCTGCATATCATGCAGAACTATCTGTAAACCAGGCACGAGATTTCTCTTCCTCAGTCAACTGATCATAAGGAACTCCCCATGAGACCATAGGTGCAGACTGGGAGAGGAAAGGTAATGTGACTGGAGTGGAGACCATAGGCATTTGGGCCACTTCCTCATGCAACTTACTTGTGCCTTCAGGTCTTCCTCAAGCCCAATCTCTTACATACCACTTCCATTTAATGATGGAGTGCTGCTGTGCATGTCCAAATTTATGACTCTGTGGGTCAGACAACACCCAGTTCATGATGGTCAGCTCAGGTCTCATGGTGACTTGGTGGCCCATGGTTAGGCCTTCAGTCTCTACTAAAGCCCACTAACAAGCCAAAAGCTGTTTCTCAAAAGGAAAGTAGTTATCTGCAGAGGATGGCAGGGCTTTCTTTGCTCCAAAATCCCAAGGGTCTCATTGCAATTCATCAATAGGGACCTGCCAAAGACTCCAAACAGCATCACTATCTACTACAGACACTTCAAGTACCATTGGATCAGCTGGATCATATGGCCCAAGTGACAGAGCAGCCTGCATGGCAGCCTGAACCTGTTGCCGAGCCTTCTGTTGTTCTGGGCCCCACCCAAAACTAGCAGCTTTCCAAATCACTTGATAAATAGGCCAAAGCAACACACCCAAATGATGGATATGTTGCCTTCAAAATTCAAAAAGGCATGCCAGACATTGTGCCTCCTTTTTAGTTGTGGTGGAAGTCAGATACAATAACTTATCCTTCACTTTAGTAGGGATACCTTGACATGCTCCACACCACTGGACCCCTAGAAATTTCACTGAGGTGGAAGGTGCCTGAATTTCTGTTGAGTTAATTTCCCACCCTCTAGCACACAGATGTCTCACCAATAAATCTAGAGTCATTGATACTTCTTCATTCCTAGGTCTAATCAGCATAATGTCATCAATAAAATGGACGAGTGTGATATCTTATGGAAGGGAAAGGTGATCAAGATCCGTATGGACTAAATAAATTATGACATAGTGCCGGGGAGTTGATATACCTCTGAGGAAGCACTGTGGGAGTATATTGTTGGCCTTGCCAGCTGAAAGGAAACTGCTTCTGATGGTCCTTTGAAATTTGTATTGAGAAAAAGGCATTGGCTGCATAGCTGCATACCAAGTACCAGGAGATGTACTAATTTGCTCAAGCAATGAAACCGCATCAGGAACAGCAGCTGCAATTGGAGTCACCACTTGATTAAGTTTACGGTAATCTATTGTCATTCTCCAAGATCCATCTGCTTTTTGCACAGGCCAAATAGGCAAATTAAATGGGGATGTGGTGGGAATTACCACCC
The DNA here is from genome assembly GCF_000298275.1 of Orycteropus afer afer. Taxonomy (NCBI): domain Eukaryota; kingdom Metazoa; phylum Chordata; class Mammalia; order Tubulidentata; family Orycteropodidae; genus Orycteropus; species Orycteropus afer. The sequence continues at coordinate 1,397,331 of NW_006921798.1, forward strand.
TTGCATCCTTCAAGTCCTTGATTGTGGCAGTAATCTCTGCAACCACTCCAGGGATGCGGTATTGCTTTTGGTTTACTATGTGTGTAGGTAGAAGCAGTTCTAATAGCTTCGACTTGGCTTTTCCTGCCATAGTAGCCCTTACTCCACATGTCAGAGACCCAATGTGGGAATTCTGCCAGTTGTTCAGTATATCTATTCTAATTATGCATTCTGGAACTGGGGAAATCACTAGGATGTATTTGGGGACCCACTGGACCCACTCTGAGATGCACTTTAGCTAAGACTCCATCAATAACTTGACCTCCATATGCCCACAATCTGACTGGTTGGCCACAATGACACCTGGGTCTCCTGGAATTAGTGTCAGTTCAGAGCCAGTGTCCAGTAATCCCCGAAAATTCTGATTATTTTCTTTGCCCCAGTGAACAGTCACTCTCGTAAAAGGCCTCAGATCCCTTTGGGGAAAGCTAGGAGAAAGATTGACATTACAAATTTTTGGCAATGTAATGAAGTCTTTCCTCAAGGAGACCCAGCCTCCCCTTCATTCAAGGGCTTGTAGGTCTGTAAACTGACTCAAGTCTGGGAATTGATTGAGAGGCCGTGACTCTGTATTCTGGCGATTCAATCTAGGCTGCTATTCACGTGACCTAGAATTATTCTGTCTATACAGATCAAGTACATATTTAGTAGTTTTGCCATGTATTTCACTACTAGGAACACCATGCACAAGTAGCCAATGCCATAATTCCACATGAGTCAGAGAATTCTGATTATTGTTCAGACTATGCTGTCCATTATTGTAACCATGCCCATCCTGCCTTTGTCAGTTAACTGTGGCCACTTGACCCTACCATGGGGTCCAATCAGCCCCACAGTATTTAAGTGTCTTAGGGCAATTCCCACTGTCAAATCCGACTTCCATAAAATAGCATCACAGCAGTCTTCAAAGATGCCAGGGTTCCCTTCATAAATTTATTCCTCATCATACTGGTGAAAGGCATGTCCTCTGGAATCTCCATTTCTGGCTCTAGGGGTCTAATCTGATAAATCCTTTCTAACAGGCCCATTTCCCTAAGCCTCTGGATACCTTCTTCTTCCACACTATACCAAGGCAGGTCTGGTACTTCAACTTGACTTAAAGTAGACCATCGCATAATCCATGCTTTAGTAAGCCAACCAAATAAACAATTAGATCCTTTCCTAACCTCTGGAGCTAAAACTTTGAATGAAGAATCCGTACTTAGTGGGCCTAAATCAATAAAATCAGATTGATCCAATGTTACATTCCTTGCACCCTTATCCCACACCCTCAGTAGTCATTCCCTTACATATTCTCTAGGTTTCTTGTCTGTACATGTTAGCAAGATCAAGTAGGTCTTTTCAGGTATAGCATACCACCTCCTCAGTCACACTTTGTATTTCACCTTTTGGGGCTCACTTGAACTTAACATTAGTTATAGGTCTAGCAGCAACAATAGGTTGTTGGGGAAGTTCCTGAGAAAATTCAGCAATGACTTCCATGGCCTCTGCCTCGGGCAATGACCCAGAAAGAACAGTTGGGTTAATCCAATAAAACTGAGGTAGAATGGATAATGGTTTTACAGTAATCCCTTCAGATGGGAGGGATTCAACAGAATTTACAGACTCCATATCCTGATCTTCCTGAATATCTGCCCATATGTCTCCATTCCAGGTTTCAGGATCCCATTTTGTCCCAATCAATGCCCTCACTTTAACTTCAGACACCATTCTGGGTTGGCAATTTATTTGGCATTGTAATTCAGCCACTCTTACAATAAGACTCTGGGTTTGGTTTTTGGCAATATCAACTCTCTTACTAGAAAAAATAAGGCTTTCTTTCACAGCACAACTGGAAACAGTGAGGTCTTTTACAAGATGCTTAAGCTGTGACTCATCAGCCCTGAACTCATCTCCCTCTTTCACCACTTTGTGTAGCATAAGTAGGACCAACCAACCAGCTCCCTTATACTCTTCATGCTGACAAAATTGCAGAAAAGTATCAAATATGCAATCATCCAGAGCCTTGCTTCTCAAAAGTACTTGATCTATTGATGGTGCTATTTTGCATATTAATGTTGCCACCTCACACCATGGATTAGCAGGGGCCTCTTTACTAAGGGAGGCAGGGTCACTAGTGTCTTTACAATTAATCAAATTGGAGAACCAAAATAGAATCAGCGAAAACCATTTTAGGAAGCCCATCCTTATGATTTTTTCTCTCTAGAACCACTCCCGGTACCAAATGTGTTAGGCTCAGTTCTCTAGAGAAGAAAAACTAGTAAAGTTTACAGAGAGAGAAAGAAAGAGAGAGAAATTTATCTCAGGAAAATGACTCACACTCTTATAGAAGGTGACAGGTCCCAAGTTGTTGGATCAAACGTCAAGCTAGAGCCTCTTCCCGACTCAGAGTTGCAGGGACTGACAAGCTCGAGGTTGGCAAGGTTGGCTGTTGACTCCAACGAATGACCAATCCAATATATCCAGGCCGAATGGTGGATCATTTGCTCATGGACAGTTTTAGGCAGCACAACAGGATCCAGATCCACAGAAGAGTGTCTCTTTTCCCAGGATGTCCATAAATATATTGGAAGCAGGCCATACCCCTAGGGAAACTTCCTTTCAATGAATTGGCTGCTCAAAACATATACATCTGATCCCATCATGGGAATAACCCACATCACAACTGCTTAAACCACACAGAGTTGTGGTCCAGCAAAGTTGACACACAGCTCCAACTATCACACATACCCAGAGTCAATATAAAGATAATTGTACTGTCTATAAGAAGAGAACTCATATTCCCTAGTGTGATAGTTGGAGCTGTGTGTCAACTTGGCTGGACCCCAGTTCTGTGTGGTTGTTCCCATGATGGGATCAGATGACTGTGTTCTGAGTTGCCAGTCTGCCCAAGGGAAGTTTCCCTAGGGGTGTGGCCTGCTTCCAAGATATCCAGGGACATCCTGGGAAGAGACACATTCTTTGAGGGATTGGAATCCTGGTGTGCAGACTACAGACTTCCTTGAGTGAGCAGCCCACTGCTCAGCCTGGAGATCTTGGATTTGTCTTTTGTTGGAGTCAACAACCAGTGTACTGCCTGCCAGCCTTGAATTTCTCGGCCCCCTGCGCTTACAGAAGCTAAGGCTGCCACCAGCCCATTTTCCTCCAGAGACTTGGACTTGTCGGCTTGGACTTGTCGGCTTCTATACGCTTGTGAGCCGTTTTCCTAAGATAAATTTCTCTCTCTCTCTCTCTAAATATATATATACACTTTGCTGGTTTTTGTGTTTCTCTAGAGAACCCAATCTAACACATTTGGTACCGAGAGTGGTTCTAGAGAGACAAAATCATAAGGATGGGCTTCCTAGATTGGTTCTCCAGTTTGGTTAATTTTGATGACACTAGCAACTCTGCATCTGCTAGTAAAGAGAGCCCTACTAATCCGTGGCGTGAGGTGGCAAAATTAATATGCAAAACAGCACCACCAATAGATCACGTACTTGTGAGAAGTGACGCTCTGGGTGATCAGATATTTGATATTTTTCTGCAATTTTGTCAGAATGAGGAGTATAGGGA
>NW_006921798.1:1407579-1409760 GCF_000298275.1 Orycteropus afer afer
ATATATATATATATATATATATATATACACTTTGCTGGTTTTTGTGTTTCTCTAGAGAACCCAATCTAACACACCTAGTTTTCCTTTAAGGTTTACAGTTCACTTCTCTGATTCTTCCAAATCCATATATTTTTTGGCTCCTCAGATTGGAGTGAAAAAAGGCTTTTTCAGGTATGTAGTATTCTTTCCACATTTTCAAACAATAACTCTATTGATATTCTTTAAGCAAGATAAATCATAAACCATTTATTTGTTCACATTAATATGATCGTGAGCTTGATCATTTGCATTCAACCCAACAGTAAACAGGTACCCATTCACTACATGCAATTTTTTTTAATTGAGTTGTCTTTTCCCTATTGATATGTAAGATTTTTGTATGTTCTAGACATTAAAACTTTGTCCTGTAAGTCATGAACATCTATCATTCTTACATATTACATCTTTTGTCATATAGAAAATTATATTATAGATAAAGTAAAAAGGATAAATCTATTCCTTTATGATTTTTTCTTTTTTGTTTCTTTGTTTATTCTATCCCAATGCAATGAAGGTATGCTTTATAATTTTTCAGAAGTTGTGAAGTTTTTAATTAAATGGAAATAAATGTGTGTATATGATGTGAGATAGAGATCTATTTTTTTTCGTATTTGGATATGCAGTTATTCTAATACCATTTATTATATTTTACCCCATGAATTTAAATTCCATACATGTTAAAGTTTGATATTTTTTTCTCTCTTTTATTCATTTGATGCATTTGCCCTTTACTGAGCTTACACAGTTTTTGGTATGTATGTGTGTGTGTGTGTGTGTGTGTCTTGATATCTTATAGCAAGTGCCATCCTTATCCCCCTTCTTATTCTTCTTCAGAATGAACAAAGTTATTTTTTGGATTCACACACTATCAAATGAATTTTAAAATCAGTTTCTCAATAGTCATTTAAAAAATCATATTGAAGTTTTCATTTTAATTGAATTTATACATAAATTTGGGTAAGTTTAATATTTTCACTTACAAACATAGGAAGCACTTCCATTTAGCCAAGTCTCATTTTATGTTTCAAAACTATTTTATAACTTTACCCATGTAAAACTTGATTTTTTTTTCTACTTATTCATTGGTTTCTTATGTGTTTTTTCATATTACAAATGAGAATTTATTTCTATTATATTTTTCTGAAATAGACTGATTTAGGCCATTATCAATCAAATAATCATATGACCTATTATGCTCAGAATGACAAATTGAAGAGGAATGGCATGGCTTTCATCATCACAAAGAATGTTTCAAAATCTATCCTGAAGTACAATGCTGTCAGCGATAGGATAATATCCGTATGCCTCGCTAGTGGCCAGGAACTGATTGTGGAACAGACCATCAACTGCTCATATGCAAGTTCAACTTGAAGTTGAAGACAATTAAAACAAGTCCACAAGAGCCAAAATATGACCTTGAATATATCCCTCCTGAATTTAGAGACCATCTAAAGAATAGATTTGATGCATTGAATACCAACGACCGAAAACCAGAAGAATTGTAGGATGACATCAAGAACATCATCCATGAAAAGAGCAGAAGGTCATTAAAAAGACAAGAAAGGTAGGAAAGACCAAAATGGATGTCAGAAGACACTCAGAAACTTGTCCTTGAGAGGAAAACACCTAAAGCAAATGGAAGAAATGATCAGATAAAAGAGCTGAACAGATTTCAAAGAGCAACTCAAGAAGACAAAGTCAATTATTATAATGAAATGCACAAAGACATGGAGTTAAAAAAAAAAATGGGAAGAACACACTCAGCATTTCTCAAGCTGAAAGAACTGGAGAAAAAAATAAGCCTTGAGTTGCAATATTGAAAGAGTATATAAGCAGTATATTGAATGATGCAGGAAACATCAAAAGAAGTTGGAAGTAATACACAGAGTCACTGTTCCAAAAAGAACTGGTCAATGCTCATCCATCTCAGGAGGTGGCATATGAACAAGAAGCAATGGTATTGAAGGAAGAAGTTGAAGCTGTACTGAAGGAACTGGCAAAGAAGAAAGCTCCAGGAATTGAGGGAATACCCATTGAGATGTTTCAACAAATGGATGCCCCACTGGAGGCACTCACGTGGTTATGCCAAGAGATTTGGAAAACAGCTACCTGGCCAATTGACTGGAAGAGTTCCATATTTGT
>NW_006921798.1:1410125-1418912 GCF_000298275.1 Orycteropus afer afer
CCACCTTACCAAGCATGACATCCTTCTTCAGGGAATGGTCCCTTCTGACAACATGACCAAAGTAGGTGAGATGAAGTCTGGCCATTCTCACATCCAAGGAGCATTCCAGCTGCACTTCCTCCAGAACAGATTTGTTGGTTCTTTTAGCAGTCCATGGTACTTTCAGCATTCTTTGCCAACACCACAACTCAAAAGCATCAATTCTTCTTCGGTCTTCCATATTCATTGTCCAGCTCTCACATACAAATGAGGCAATTGAAAATAACTTGGCTTATGTCAGACATACCTTAGTCCTCGAGGAGACATCTTTGCTCCTCAGCACTTGAAAGAGGTCTTTTGCAACTGACTTTCCCAGTGCTTGCTATATGTCATCTGATGTCCTGAATGCTGCTTCCATTGGTGAAAATTGTAGAGCCAAGCAATGTGAAGTCTTTGACACCTTCAATCTTTTCTCCATTTATCATAATGCTGCTTATATGTCCAGTTGTGAGCATTCTTGTTTTCTTTATATTGAGATCTAATCCATACTGTAGACTCTATTCTTCATTCATCATCAGTAAGTGCTTCAAGTCATCCTCACTTTCAGCAACCAAAGTTGTGTCATCAGCGTATTGCAGGTTGTTAATGATTCTTCCTCCAATCTTGATGCCACATTCTTCCTCATATAGTCCAGCTTCCCAGATTATTTGCTCAGGATATAGATTGAATAAGTACAGTGAAAGGACACAATCTTGATACACTCCCTTCTTGATTTTAAACCAAGCAGTGTCCCGTTGTTCTATTTGAACAACAGCCTCCTGGTCTATGTACAAGTTCCTCATGAGTACATCAGGTGATCTGGAATTCCTATTCTTCTCAATGTTATCTACAACTTGTTATGATCCACACAATCTAATGCTTTGGCATAGTCAATAAAAACCAAATAAACATCTTTCTGGCAATCTTTGTTTTGAGCCAAGATACATCTGATATCAGCAATAATATCCCTTATTCCACATCCCCTTCTGAATCCAGTCTGCACCTCTGGAAGTTCTCTGTCAATATAGTGCTGCAACCATTTTTGAATTATCTTCAGTAAGATTTTACTTATGTGTGATATTTTACTTACATGTGGGAAACTGGGCAGTCTACTTCTGTAAAGATACCACCTCAGAAACCCAAGGAGGGGTGGCTATGAGTCAGGACTTGACGGTAATGAATTTAGTTTTTTGTGTTTTTTTTTTTTTTTTTTTCACACTTCTTTTAAATAATCTAATTTATCTAAATTTATGCATAAAATTTATTAAAATATCTCTGTGTATTTTTTGATAATAAAAAACATGGTGTTTATAGTTTTGCATCTTCTTTTCACACCTAATATTTGCTTGTTTTTCTCTGTTTTTCAGTTGATCAGTTTTTTCCAGGGGTTTATCTTTTTCATTCATGTATTTTTTCCTTTGAACTAGGTACTACACCACCAGAGCTCCTGATAAATAGATATAGGTAGATAAAAGACAGGTAAATAGATAAATAGATAATGCTGTGTGTGGTTGAGTGGATTTTGACTCATAGCAACCCTACATGGTAGACAAAAACTGCCTCACAAAATTTCCTAGAGTGTAATCTTTATGGGAGCAGACCACCAGGTCTTTTCTCCCACATTGCTGTTAGGTAGATTTGAACCACTGAACTTTCGGGAAACAGCCAACCTTTATTTGTGCTGTTAAGTATTATTTATAGTTGTTCCATTTTATCAAACACATGTTAAGGAAATAGATAGTTGTACCCTCATTTCTAGTACTCAGATTACTAAGTACCAAAAGTGTTTAGTTTGTGGGACTAACTTATCCAGCCAATATTATAAAAACACAATATTGAGTACTTGGGAGAATATAGGAAGTATCACACACATCCCTGCCATCATCAAGTTTATAATATAGTTGTCTTCTCAGTTACCAACCAGTGAGGACCTCAAGGAAGTGAATATTAACAATAATAATATTAATTAAATTTTATTGAGCCCCTCAAACCAAAAATAAAATAAGCAAATTCACTTCCATGGAGTTGATTCTGACTCATAGCTATTCCCATTGGGTTTACAAGGTGGTAAATATTTATAGAAGTAGATTGTCACATCTTCCTTCCACAGAGCAGCTGGTGGGATTGAACCACCAACCTTCTGGTTAGCAGTCAAATGTTTTAGGTACTGAGCCACCAGAGCTCCTTTTATTGAGTTCCTAGTATGTGCACTTTACTGTTTCTCAGCACTTTACTGTTTTAATTCATTTGATCTTCACAATAAACCAATAAAGTAAATCTAGTTCATGGGTGAGAAAGTAGAAATAAAGAAGTTAATTTGCCCAAGAACATTGCTAGGAAGGGGTGGCTTTCTGAATTTAGAATGTAGAGTATTAAGAGTCTTTTTTGTTCAGCTGCAAATCCTTAACCATAATTCTAGGACAAGGAGCTCTGGTAGCATAGTGGCTAAAGCACTTGACTGCTAACCAGAAGGCTGGTGGTTCAAACCCACCAGCCACTCCTCGGAAGGAAGGTTGGGCAATCCTACTTCCGTAGTGATACTGCCTCGGAAACCCAAGGAGGGGTCGCTATGAGTTGGGGCCGACTCGATGGCACATAACAACAACAACAACAACAAGACATCCTATTGTTGTCAAGTCCATTCCAACTCATAGTGACTCTGTTGGACAGGATAGAACTGCTACCATAGCATTTCCAAGGCTGTAAACTTTACAGAAGCAGATTACCACATCTTTCTCCCACAGTAGCTGGTGGATTAAAACCACCAACCTTTCAGTGAGTAGCCAAGTACTTAACCACTGATACACTAGTGTTACTTTTCCTTAATATCATCCTAATATAATATTTTGATTTACAGTGATCTCATCATAGCTGGAGTTTTCACTGTAAGTCATTAGAGCTAAAGAAAACGTTGTTAGCTGCCTTGGAATCAGCCCCAACTCATGGTGACCACATATGTTACAAAGCAGAACTGCTCCATAGTTTTCTTGACAGAAAGTAGATTGCCAGGCTTTTCTTCCTTGGAGGCACAGGGTGTCTTTGAACCACGAAGTATAAGATTAGCAGCTGATCACAAACCTCTTGCTCCAACCAGAAAATAGACTTTCTTTTCCCCTAAATTTGCCCCCAACTGCACAATCTCCTCATAGGAATTTTAAGTCATAATAAGATTCACTTTAAAGCCTTTTAAAAACTTGATATTGTAGTTGATTCAAATTCATTTTAAATAATCCCTTTCTTTGAAAAACACAAGAACTTTTATTAGCTTTTAGGAGAAGAATACATATTATCTTCTATGTTTACTTTAGAAAACTAAAGTCCTCAGAGGTTATAAAAATCCAACAGTTCAAAGTGTCGTGGAGAATCAGAGGTGGCGTTTTCTAACTAATCTCCTTGTTTGATCTTCCATAAAATGCAGATGGAGATCTGACACCTCAGTGATATTGAAGATTAGCTTAAACAATGTTTATCAATGATATATAATATCATTTTTTCAGAAAGAACTTAAACTAATAAGCTTTTCTTTTCTTCCATGAACATAATTGGATTCCTTTGTAGTTACATAGAACTTTGATTTGGTAATATGTGGAAACCCAATGAATATAGTCCTAAATAAAATGAGTTAGAATTTCATCACTTAAATTTTACAGTCTTCTCACTTAAAGTTTGGTTTTGTTTCCATGAATTTTGTGGGTTTATCTTTTAAAGTATTGGCTTTCAAACTGTGTTTTGGGGAACTCTAGAAAGTTAATATAGGTGTCCTGGGACTACCTAAATGCATGGATCAAAAGGACTCCCAGCCACTGGAGTTCCAGTCCCCCACTGCTTCTTCTCTTCATCCAAAGCAATTCTACTTTTATCTGTGACATATACTGGGCTAAGGGATAATATTACATTGAAGAAATGGTCCTAAACATAGTGCTTTACACCATCTAATGTCTAATCAGCTGTAAATGTTCTCTTATCTATGATAAATGTATACCTTTCAATAGACTGCAGTCTGATGTTAAATGTAAAAGTTTTCTTCTCTAAAAACAATTTCAGACAACAAAGGATAAGAATTACGCAGTGCTGTACTTATTTATTTGATGACTTACATAGAGTTTATTGCCTTGAGAAATAGACTGGAAACATTTTCTAAATACCCCAAAGTGTCCTAAAGAATTAATGTAATTCATCCTGAGCTTTTAGTTACTTCTGATATCTTCAATTTACTTGGATTTGGTTCTGATACTTAATATGTGGTTTTATTTCTGGCTGACACAAATAATACAGAAACACTGATAAATACACACAAATTATTTTAAAGCTATATTAGGTCTGTGAATCAGATCAATGAAAGCAGTATATTTCTTGCATCCCGCCTTTAGATACTTTTGTTGTGACATATATTAAATCACCAACTATATAGTGTTCATCTAAAATATGTGTGCAGAGTCGAAATCCTTCTGAGTAATGGTGCCATGGTGAGAAATGAACCCGAGTTAAGGACTTAGGGTCTGGAGTTTGACCTTTGTGCTTCCATTTACTAGCTGTGAGATCTTAGGCAACCAACTTCCCTGTACCTCAGAGAAAATAAAGGTACTTACTTCATAGGGCTCTATGAGGATCAAATGGAAAAATACACGTAAAACACAAAGAAGAGTATCTGTCATATTCTTGGTATATATTAAGGATACCCACTGCACTGCCATCGAGTCAATTCTGACTCATAGCAACCCTATAGGACAGAGTGGAACTTCCCCAGAGGGTTTCTAAAACTGAAAATCTTTACAGAAGCAGACCATCTCATCTTTCTCCTGGGGAGAGGTTAGTGGGTTTTAACTGCTAACCTTTTCATTAGCAACCAAATACCTTAGACATTATACCACTAGAGCTCCATACTAAGGATATAATCAATGTTAATTTATTATACTATTACCATAAATTTATGACTATTGTGGGTTGAATTATGTCCCCCCAAAAAAATATATGTTGAAGTTTTAACCCTCTATACTTGTGAATGGTGTTGGGAGCTCTGTTAGCATAGTGCCTAAGGCACTTGACTACTAACCAGAAGGCTGGCGGTTCAAACCTACCAGCCACTCCTCAGAAGGAAGATGGGGCAATCTACTTCCATAGTGATACTGCCTCAGAAACCCAAGGAGGGGTCGCTATGAGTCGGGTCCAACTCGACGGCACATAACAACAACAACATACTTGTGAATGTGGCCTTATTTGGAAATAGAGTTTTGCAGAGTTCTGCAGAGATAATCAAGTTAAGATGAGGTCATAATGGATTAGTGTGGGCCCTAATCTAATAACTTGTGACCTTTTAAGAAGAGAATAGACAAGAGATATACATACAAGAAGAGCACTAAGGGATGGCAGAAGCAGAGATGGGAGTGATGCATCTATAAGCCAAGGAATGCCAAGGGTTGTTGACAGCACTAGAAGCTCCAAAAAACACACAGCTTATTCTTCCATAGGGGCCCCAGAGTCAGTACAATTCTGCCAATACCTTGATTTTGGACTTCTAGCATCCAGACTGTGAAAGAATAAATTTTGGTTATTTTTAACCACAGTTTGCAGTAATTTATTACAGCAGTCCTAGGAAACTAATATAATGATTAATGTTATGAACTGTGTTACATCAGACTTTTAATGACTCTTGTTTCTATCTTTGTCAAGAATTGGGCACGGTTTGACCTAAAATATAATTGAGTCTTTGCTACTCTGGGTTGTATATCTTAAACACAAATGACCTGGATTTTACAGTTAACATCAGAATTTTTAGTTTAAGAAATGTTAGTAAGTAATTATTAAAATTTCAATATTTTGAACAAACATTTATGTTAATCTTTGGCTTTTAAAATTTCTTAAAGCCTTCCTTTGCTGTTTTCTAGAAATCAGCCTTCCCACTTAGAAGTTGCTCATCTTCAAATATTAAACCTTTTGTCATCAGTTTGTTTTTTCTATATAATATTTCATGTTTAGAGCAAAAAAATTGAGGATCTGGGTCCAAGATGGCACAGTAGGCAGATGCACTATTAAGACTCTCTACAACAAAGACTCAAAAAACCAAGGGAGACAGCTCCAGAAGACAATCCTGGAAGCCAGAGTTTCAGAAGAAAGGATATAGAAGTAGATCAAATACTGATGAGAGGAAGAGACTGAATGAAAACAGTGAAAAAGGAGTGGTAAACTACTAACCAGCACAGCACAACCATTTGAACTATTGCAAGCAGCTTTCCAATCTGACCAAGAACTGGAGCAGGAACCAAATACCAAGCTCCGATTGCCCAGGACTGAATCAGTACCCATATCGGTGAGGAGTGCTCCAGTACCCATATAAATGATCAACCAGAGATGTCTCCCCTCTCCTTCCTCCCCAACCCCAGTTTTTTGCCTTTTTTTTTCTTCTTACCTTTTATTATTTTTCTCTCTCCTCTCCCACATCCACTTGCCTTTTTTTCTTTCTTTCTAACTTTCCCCACAAATTGGCAGCCAATGACTTTTCCCAACCATATTCACTCACTGGGTGAGTGCCTCCACCTGCTCCAGCACTATTTGACCAATGACAGATGGCAGCCAATACCTGCCACCCTGCCATCAGCTGCTTTGCATGATCAGTGATCAAAGACATGCACCTACACTCCCACCTAATACCAAATCAGCCCTAAGACAGGTGGTCAGTCCTTTAGGGTTACCAAACCAGCAGCCAGAGTAACACAACAACCCTGTTGCCTGAATATCTTGAAAAAGAACAAACAAAAGATCAGGGTGAAGCTAACCAACATATAATCAACAAATTAATACAAAAACACTACAGTGTATCAGAGACAACAATCAACTTCAAATCACACATACACACACACACACAACAAAACAAAACAAAAAAACAGATGTGATACCTCAAATAAGTGAGCAGAGTATGTTATTGTTGTTGTTGTTGTTATTATGTGCCGTCGAGTCGGCCCTGACTCATAGCGACCCCTCCTTGGGTTTCCGAGGCAGTATCACTACGGAAGTAGGATTGCCCAACCTTCCTTCCGAGGAGTGGCTGGTGGGTTTGAACCGCCAGCCATCTTGTTAGCAGGCAAGTGTCTTAGCCACTATGCTACCAGAGCAGAGTATAGGGCCAGAAAATCTACCAGAGGATTAACTGCTAGTGGAATTACCTGATAAATAATTTTAAAGATTTATATTAGGAATCTTCAGCGGATTGAAAAAGAGTCCAAGGAAACCACAAACAAAATCAAAAGAAACACAGACAAAACTCTAGAAGAATTTAAAAAGAGAGAGAGAGAACAAATTGATCAAATAAATAGAAAATTAGAAACCATACACAAATAGCAAATAGAAAACCAAAAGATTAATACTAAAATTTCAGAAATGGGTAATACATTGAATGAATAAAGGAGTAGAATTAAACCAATGGAACAAAGAATCAGCAAGATTAAAGACAAATCTTTCAACACCAATCTGTTGGAGGAACAGTCAGAAAAAAAGAATTAAACAAAAGGAAGAAAGGTTAAGATTCACTTGGGACACATGAGGAGGAATAACTTAGGTGTGATTGGAATTCTAGAACAGGAAGAGATGAAAAAAAAAGCACCAAGAAAATTGTTGAAGATTTATTGGAAAAAAATATTCCCAATATCATGAAAGATGAGAATATTTGCATTCAAGAAACTCAGTGAACCTCAAATAAGATAGACTCCAAAAGAAAATATGAAGACATATCATAATCGAACTTTCCAAAGCAAAAGACAAAGAAAGCATCTTTAAAGTAGCTCAGGAAAAATAAAAACTCACCTACAGAGAAGAACTTATAAAACTAAGCCCTGGTTCATCAGCAGAAACCATGCAGGCAAGAAGGTAACGGAATGACATACAACACTGAAAGAAAAAAAATTCCAATCAAGAATTACATACCCAGCAAAACTATCTCTCAAATATAATGGTGAAATTAGGACATCCTCAGATAAACAGAAATCAAGAGAATTTGCCAAAACCAGACCAATCTTACAAGAAATGCTAAAGGGAGTCCACCAAACAGAGAAGCACCAATGGCAGACAACAACCAGAGATTAAAGTATACAGCAACATCCCCTGGAAATCAACCCAATTATGATGTTGTTAGTGCCTTCGAGTCATCTCCCACTCACAGCGATCCTATGAACAGCAGACGGAATCATCAACCATGTCAGCCTCATGATCCTTGCTACACCTGAGCTCACTGTTGCAGCCACTGTGTCAATCTGTCTCATCGAGGGCCTTCTCCTTCTTCATTGACCCTCCACTTTACCAAGCATAATATCCTTCTCCAGGGAATGGTTCCTCCTGACAACATGAGCAAAGTTTGTGAGACGAAGTCTGACCATTCTCACTTCCAAGAAGTATTCTGGCCGCACTTATCCAGGACAGATTTGTTAGTCCTTTTAGAAGACCATGGTACTCTCATCATTCTTCTCCAACACCACAACTCAAAAGCATCGATTCTTCTTTGGTCTTCCTTATTTATTGTCCAGCTTCACATGTATAAGAGGCAATTGAAAATACCATGTTTTGGGTTAGGGACACCTTAGTCTTCAAGGAGACATCTTTGCTCTTCATCATATGAGAGAGGTCTTTCGCAGCATATTTGCCCAATGCAATGCACCAAGGCAGCAAGGAGGCGGAAGAGTCGCCAGGACTCGCAGCGCCACCACCGACGTCCCGCAGATCTTTGGGGTTGCGCATCCGGCCCTTACTGAAGACGGCACCCTCGACCCTGGACTGTGGAGC
>NW_006921798.1:1419500-1419983 GCF_000298275.1 Orycteropus afer afer
ACAGGCTAAACAATTAGGTATGTCTAAATGGGGAGTGTATCCAAGATCATATATAGGGTTGGAAGACAACGGTCCTATAAGTTTACGTGAATGATCAGAATTCCCAGGTGTATAGTAGAGCTGACAAGGGGCAAGGTTGTGGACACTGCTTGGCCACAACCAGCTACCCAGAGCAACCGAGTAGTTGAACCTGCAGGCTTGGGACCATAGTCACAGGGGACATCAAGCTCAATTGGCATAATATACTATACAAAACATTTTTCCACCTCCTACTTTGGCGAGTAGTGACTGGGATCTTAAAAGCTAACAAGCTGCCTGCTAGATGCAACGAAGGGTCTCTCCTCGTCAAGAAGAAAGAAGAAAACAAAAATTAATGGAAACAATCAGCCCTAGTGACTGGTACACCATCCGATCTGCAACCTACACAACTATGAGACCAGAAGAACTAGATGGTGCCCAGCTACCACTGTCATCCACTTGGAA
>NW_006921798.1:1428980-1430821 GCF_000298275.1 Orycteropus afer afer
TGAATAGACACTTCACCAAGGACAATATTCAAGCGACCAACAAACACATGAAGAAATGCTCACTATCATTAGCTATTACAGTGATGCAAATCAAAACAACAATGAGATACCATCTTGCTTCAGCACTAGTAGCAAAGTTCAACAAGACAGAAAATAACAAATGCTGGCGAGGATGTGGAGATATTGGGACTCTCATACACTGCTGGTGTGACTGTAAAATGGTACAACCATTGTGGAAAGCAGTATGGCGATTCTTTCAAAAGCTGGAACTAGAAATACCATTTGACCCAGCTGTTCCATTACTAGGTATATATTCTAAAGACGTGAGAGCCATGACAAGAACAGACATATGCACACCCATGTTCATCGCGGCACTGTTAACAATAGCCCAAAGGTTGAAACAACCTCGGTGTCCATCAACTGAGGAATGGATAACCAAACTATGCTACATACAGACAATGGAATACTATGCAATCCTAAATAATAATGTAGAATCTGCAGAACACCACATAACGTGGATGAACTTGGAGGACATTATGCTTAGTGAAATAAGTCAATCACAAAAGGACAAATATTGTATTAGTGCATTATTGAAAAAGTCAAGGAAATGTTTATCTATGGAAGGACATGTTCTATTTTGGTTACCAGGGGTTGGAGGGGAGGGGATGGAACACTGTCAGATAGATAGAGATAAATATTGATTTGGGTTAAGAGAAGGGCAATGTAGCAAATGTGAGTGATCATTATATTGGCATTGAGGAAGAGAAAGACATAGAGAGGTACGTGGGAGGTACAGACAACAAAAATGAACCCTTTTGAACATATAGTGTGGCGTTGTCCGTGAAGGCAAACATGGGTATATTGGTAGATAGATGGGTGGACAGGTTAAACTAGTAGGTATCTCTATGAAGCAGGGAGTGTACCCAAGAACATGTATATGGTTGGCAGACAATGGTCCTGTAAGTTTATGTGTATGATCTGAATTCCCAGGTATAGTAGAGCTGACAAGGGTCAAGGTTGTAGTCACTGCTTGGTCACAGCCAGCTACCAAGAGGGACCTAGTAGTTGAACCTGTGGGCTCAGGACCATAGTCACAGGGGACATCAAGCTCAATTGGCATAACATAGTACACAAAACATTGTTCCACCTCCTACTTTGGCAAGTAGCAACTGGGGTCTTAAAAGCTTGCCAGCTGCCATCTAGATGCAACGCTGGCTCTTCCACTTCCAGAGCAAAGAAGAATGAAGAAAACCAAAAAATCATTGAAACAATTAGTCCTAGCAACTGGTACACCATCCAATCTTCAGCCTATACAACTATGAGACCAGAAGAAATAGATGGTGCCTGGCTACCAATGTCAACCACTTGGAAGGGGATCTATGAAGGAGATCCTGGATAGAGAGGGAGAACAATGTGGAACAAAATTCAAAATCATTTGGAGAACAAAAAAAGGGGGGATCAGGTTTGCTGGTATGATAGAACCTGGTGGAACCACTGAGACTATGGCCCCTAGCTGCCCTTCAGGTCTGGAATTGAAACCACACCTGTGGCTTCCAGCCAATAGACAGGTATATGAGTTGAACATTTCCCTAAGGTAGATACACTCCTTGGAGAAAACAATCATGGGAAAAAGAAGGGTTGCTTATGCACAGGGAGAAGGCTCAGGGGGCAGGAGTGCATGGAGGGATGAACACAGGGAAGAGGTAACTATAGGGAGGAAGTGGGAAGAGAGCTGTTACATTCTGGTAAATTATGGTCAATGTCATGACACAAAGTGTGTGTGAACTGCTGTATGGAAAGTGAATTTGCTCTGTAAATTTTCACCCAAATCACAATATAAA
>NW_006921798.1:1432271-1441023 GCF_000298275.1 Orycteropus afer afer
AGTGAGAATGGGCAGACTTCATCTCACCTATTTTGGTCATGTTGTCAGAAGGGACCATTCCCTGGAGAAGGATGTCATGCTTGGTAGGGTGGAGGGTCCACAAAAGAGGGGGAGGCATTCAATGAGATGGATTGACAAGGTGGCTGCGATGATCAGCTCAAGTATAGCAGGGATCTTGGAGCTGGCGCGGGATGGGGCAGTGTTTCATTCTGCTGTGCATGGTGTCGCTATGAGTCGGAAAGGACTCTACGGCACCTAGCAATAACAACATAAGGTGAACAGTAATATCAGAAGGGTATATAGTCATTAGAAAAATCAAGCATATGAGATCAAGAGGACAACATTTGCCCAAGAATAGAGCTAGAAAGGTGGGAATGATGGGAAAGAAGAATGAAGGAAAGAGGTGAGTATGGACAGGAAGTGGGAAGGATGCTGTTAAAATGTAGACACTGGAGTAAATGTCACAAAACGGAATGTCTATGGACTGTTGAATGGAAAACCAGTCTTCTCTGTCAACTTTCACCCAAATCACAGGTTTTTTTTAAAAAAAAAGGCAAAAAATTTTGAGAAGATAGAAATTGAAAGTAAATAAGCTTGTTATTTGGTTCTGCTTAACCAGATTCTGTTTATCAGAATATGGCTTGTTCTGATTAGGCATTGTCTATGTACTTATCACTTCTTCCTTCAGTTCTGGGACCATTGATTCCTTGCCTGTCTCATTATCATCAATTATCCCTGCCACCTCAGAAAAGCTGGACTTTCTCTTCTGCCAAATGCCAAGAAAGGGTCTCTAAGCTAGATGGGAGAGCCAGGAAGAAAGGAGGGAAAAATATTTGCTGTTGCTATTAAATAATGCTAAGAATTAAGTACATACGAAAGAAAAATGAAATCTTAGGTTGAGCTATTCCAGAAGGAAACAGACGATTCACCAAGTGACATATGAGATCATCTGAGTTACTAGATACTATCTGATAGTTTTAAAATACTTTTGGAGAAAGTGCATCCTCCCATATAAAGGAGGCCTGGTCAGAGTGCTTGGAGAATTTTTTTAGGCTGCCTGACATCTGCTTTTCTGTCATTATTGCCTTTGATAACTGTCTGCCTCATTATGAATCTAATTTAACTTCACATTCAAGTAAGGTTTTCTGGGCCCCACCCTTTACCCTCTGCAGCATGTATCTTCATAGCAATGTGCAAAGATCCTCCTCCCCTCTCTAAACATTGCTTCAGAGATCTCAGACAAAGATTGATAGATTGTTGTGTCCTTAACTGAATTCATCTCTCCCCAGTCCTGTAACATCAGGATGCCATTTTATCTTTTTTCATATTCTTCATTTTTATAGGCAGAAAAGATTATATCAATAATTATGCCATTTAAGAAAGACCTGGCTTCTTGAAAATCTTAGTTTTCTTTCAAGTAAAATTTAATGGTAATAATACCATTGTATACCAATGTAACTATCATGTATATTTACATTGAGAGTCCCAGGGTAGTGGAAAAGTTAATGAACTTGCTTGCTACTGAGAAGCTGGAGGTTCATGTCCCTCCACGTGCACCTCTGAAAAAAGATCTACTTTTCTTTTTTGGAAGATCTACTTCCAAACAAATTTTCTGACACATGTGGGGTTGCCATGAGTCAGAATCAACACTACAGCAACTGGTTTATAGTTACATACATCTATTGGCCTAGCTTAAGTGCTAATTATGTCCCTTTTTATCCTCAAATGTGTTCCGATATAGGATAAATTAGACGGTCATCCTATTTATATAGTACTTACTAGATGTTTGGGTTACCTAGTGCTGCTCTATTCTGTTTTTGTTACCTAGTGCTGCTATAACATAAAATACCACAAATGGGATGGCTTGAACAAAAAAGGAGTTTATTCTCTTACATTTTGGGAGGCTAGAACAAAATGCTGGGCTCTAGCAGCTGGGTGAAAGCCCCTCTTCCTTGAGTTTCAGTTCCGCCTCCTACTCCCAGCCCACTGAAACTGGAGGCTTTTCTTCGCTCAGGTAGCTACTGTCTGCTGAGGCTGACAAACCCAAGGTCATCAAATAAAAACACACAGTTCTGATATCACCAAGCAACACGGCAGGCCACTATTTCAAATTCAGAAAATGTCCCAAGATTGACAGGGCATGGCAGGCTGCTGAACAATGACTTGCTTACATGCAGGGTCCAAGTGTGCCAAAAAGCTAGAGAACTTCCTCAAAGCTACATATTATATACTGGAAGCAGCCCACATCCCTAAAGCAGCTACTCAGCTGCTCCAGTAGATTCTACCATGGAGTTAATTACCAGTCCCACCATGGGGAATAATTACATCCAGCTGCCCAGCCACTCAACCAGGCCCAGCCAAGTTGACAACAATCCTAACTACCACACTAGGTGTTCTATGTAATTTACTTATATTGACTCATTTAACCCACACCACTCAATAATGTGGATGCTACTGTCATCCCATTTTACAGGTGAGGAAACCAGAGCACAGAGTGGTTAAATAACTTCCCCAAGGCCAAATAGAAATACGTAGAGCAGTCTGACTCCACAGATCTACAGTCTTCACCCCTACGCTGTTTTATATTCCACGAAGTTTGATACTTATTTTCCTTTCTCCCCTTAGGTGTATTTTAAATGATCCTGGGGTCATGAGGACAATCTTTGAGCATTGTCTAGAAACAATTTATACCCAAATTTTTCTTCCAAATACTCTGATGTCCAAGGGTGTTTTGATCCAAATTATCCAGAATTGCTCATTTGAATAAAGACTCTAGTGGATAAAAAAGAAGCCAGAAGGAAGAAGGCAGGTTTAAGTACTATCTTCAGATACCATTATAGGGAACCAAATCTATTCTTCCTAGTCCATGCTGATACTTATTTTGTAAGTATCAAATATTTGATACTTACAAGTGGGTGGAATGAGAGAAGTGAGTTGATATTTGGAAATTGGCAATTACTGAATTACACAATAAAATATTTTCATGTCTATGTGAAGATCATGATGGTTGAACTAGAAGAGAATTCACTGCAAGAAGATACTTTATAAAAGTGACTTTTAAAGTAGAGTACACTCAACTCCCACTCCTAGCACTGGAAGCCAAGCCCGTATTTCTCGGCAGCTGCCAAGATCCACCCAAATGTCTCGGATCTGAGATCTTCAGTCACTTAAACGTGCTGTGGAGAGACAGATTCACATCCAGGGAGTTGTGTTAGCAGTGATCTTTAGTTCTTTAAACTCAGTCCAATGAGGAGATGGCTGTTTTCCGTTTCACTGAAGTTCTTATCTTAGCCATTTCAGCTCACATTTCCAGACAGCTGTGGAAATGTTTCTATAAATATACAAAAGTACAAAAGGGGTAGGGTCTTTTGTTTTTCAACAAGTTATACTTTCCCTAGTCACAATATATTGTTGGGGAGTCAAGGTATTACTGGCTACTCTCAGAAAAATCCTAACAACTGTGTCTTAAACTATTTAGACATAATTTATTCAGGTAAAGAACCTAGTTTTATCCAAAGTAAGGTGACTTTTGTCCTGGCTCTGGAGAAATAACCCTTAGAGAAAATGGGGTGCCTTGGTCTGGAACATCCTAGCTACCCCTGAGGATTTGTGCTGGAAAGTGGGGGCTGGACAGACCGGAAAAGACTCACTTGGGAGGATGATATTAACTAGCCTCAGGAGGCGTGTTTTAGCCTACAATGTAGAATTGGCCTATAAAATACTAAAGGCTCAGAGAGTGTGTTGATCTGCAAAGGGAATGTGACACGCCCTCTCTGAGACATGGCAGCTCCACATAGGGAACCTTCCCAGGATTAGCTCATGCATCTCTTTCTTATGACAATCCTGATTTACATCCTTTTAATATAATAAATTCATAGCTGTGACTCAGAATCTACTCACTGACACTGGGTTTTAATATAATAAAACTAGTAGTCATAAATATCATATCTTCTGTTAGTTCTATGGGTGAATTAACAAACCCAAGAACAATGTCCTCTTAACTTGAGAGATCTGATCTAACCCCAGGTGACTATGACAGAGAGAGAGAGAGAGAGAGTGTCTGTGTCGTATGGGCAGCTGGTGTCTCAAATGCTGGAGAATTGAGTAATTGGAGATATGATTGATTTCCACATTCTGGGAACTGATTTTTAAAGCATTCAGCTGCTAACCAAAAGCTCAGCAGTTCAAACCCACCAGCAGCTCCACCAAAGAAATGTGAGGCAGTCTGCTTCTGTAAAGATGTGCATCCTTGGAAACTCTATGGAGTGGTTCTACTCTATCCTATAGTGTTGCTGTAAGTCGGAATCATATCAGTGGCAAGGTGTTTGTTTTCGTTCTGGGAACTGGCTTTATGCTAATTCTCATCCACAAAACTATCAGTCTAGGCAAATATAGCTTTTAAGTTTCATTTTAACAATTGTACTTTTCTGCATTTTTATATTTTATAGTTTGATGTTTTTCTTTCTTGCTAGATTGACTAAAATTATGACACATTATTCAGAATCCAAACTTGTTTCCAAGCTTTTGACTTCATATTTTCCTGTAGATATAATTTTCTATTGGTAAAAATAACTTAAAGCAATCAAATTATTTTCTGTATATGCCCATGATTTTATGGTTGGGACAAACCAGTTAGCTCTATACCCAATGTTCCTCCCAGGTTTACACAGCTATTCAGAAAAGCATCTCAAACCTGAACAATTAAAACTAATTTAAACTAATTGAAGTGAATAATAATCAAGGAGGCATAACATAATTTTTTTCTTCACATACAAACTGAAAATAATAATAATAGCCCTGAGATTAATGCTGTCCGTTCAAACTTCCTACAATAATGGAAATGTTCTATAATCTGCATTGTCCTACACATTTGCCACTAGTCACATGTGACTACTGAGCACTTAAAATGTGACTAGTGCAACTGAGGCACTGCTTAAGGAAGGAAGTAAAAGAGAACTCATTGTTTTTAATTATGTCATTATAGAAAAATCATTAGGTTTCCATGTTGAGGCTTACTGTGGATGCTATGAGTATTATATTTAAAGAAATTAGTATTTCTGCTTTTTCATTCTACCCATTCCAACACCAACACCAACATTCAGAGAGTGATAATCATTTTCTATTTCACCATTTTCAGGGAAGTACTGTTGGAGCCAAAACCAGAGTGAATTTTTTACTGTGATTTCTAAAACAGGCTCTTGTGGCTTTTATAATTCTTAACAGAGATAATGGTCTTCAAAGTCAAAGCTCTCAATCTTAGATCTAGAGTTTTGGAGAAAGAAAATATATTTTAAGAGTTGCAAAGCCAGACTACCACTATTAAAAGCCAAAGTTCCAAATAGAGTCATTATAACAAGAAACAATAACTTAAAAAGAATCTCAGTCATGTTACAAGTTTCCCTCCTGAAAAGATCCCTTCAGCTATGGAAGGAGAAGAGAGTGAAATATCTACCTGACGAACGACAACCACTGATCATGGTTCTCAATTAGACGGAGCTAGTCTAGTCTAGGGAGCTCTGGTAGCATAGTGGCTAAAGCACTTGACTGCTAACCAGAAGGCTAGAGGTTCAAACCCACCAGCCACTCCTTGGAAGGAAGGTTGGGCAATCCTACTTCCATAGTGATACTGCCTCGGAAACCCAAGGAGGGGTCGCTATGAGTCGGGGCCGACTCGATGGCACATAACAACAACAACAACAGTCTAGGAAAAACCACTATTCATTTGTCAGTTTGTCATACTGTGGTGGCTTACATGTTGCTGTGAGGCTGGAACTATTCCACCAGTATTTCAAATACCAGGAGGGTACCCATGATGGACAGGTTTCAGCAGAGCTTCCAGACTAAGACAGACTTGGAACAAGGAAGGGACCATTCACTTCTCAAAGGACTGGCCAGTGAAAACCTTATAAATAGCAGCAAAACACAGAAATAGTACTAGAAAACTTTATGAAGAACAGTGAAACATTGATTGATATAGTGCCAGAAGATGAGCCCCTCAGGTAGGAAGGCACTCAAAATATGACTGGGGATGAACTGCCTCCTTAAATAGAGTCAACTTTAATGATGTAGTTGGAATAAGGTTTTTGGGACATCATTTGCTGATGTGGCACAACTCAACATGAGAAGAAATAGCTGCAAACATCCATTAATAATCAGAACATGGAATGTACGAAGTATGAATCAATGAAAATTGGAAGTTGTCAAAAATGAAATGGAACATATAAAGATTGATATCCTGTGCATTAGTGAACTGAAATGGACTGATTTCAGCCATTTTGAATCAGACATCCATATGATCTACTATGGTGGGAATGACAAATTGAACATGACATTCATAATAAAAAAATAATCAAAAAATATTTCAAGATCTATCCAGAAGTACAATGCTGTCAGTGATAGGATAGTCTCAATATGCCTACAAGGAACACTGGTTAATACAATTATTACTCAAATTTACACACCAACCACCAAAATGAAAGAAGAGGAAGATTTGAAGGTTTTCACCATCTGCAGTCTGAAATTGACCAAACATGCAATAAAGATGTATTGATTATTACTGGTGATTGGAATGCAAAAGTTGGAAACAAAGAAGAATTACTGGTAATTGGAAAATATAACTTTCATGATAGAAATAACGCTGGAGACCGCATGTTAGAATTTTGCAAGACTAATGACTTATTCATTGCAAATACCTTTTTCAACAACACAAACAGCCACTATGTTATTGTTATTTGCAGTCGAGTCAGCCCCGACTCATAGTGACCCCTCCTTGGGTTTCCGAGGCAGTATCACTACGGAAGTAGGATTGCCCAACCTTCCTTCCGAGGAGTGGCTGGTGGGTTTGAACCGCCAGCCTTCTGGTTAGCAGTCAAGTGCCTTAGGCACTATGCTACCAGAGCTCCTAAACAGCCACTATACACATGGACTTAACCAGATGGAATACACAGGAATCAAATAGACTACATCTGTGGCAAGAGGGGATGGAAAATCTCAATAATTTCAGCCAAAACAAGGCCAAGAGCTGATTGTGGAACAGACCATCAACTGCTTATATGCAAGTTCAAGTTGAAGACAATTAAAACAAGCTCAGGAGAGCCAAAATAAGACCTTGATTATATCCCTCCTGAACTTAGAGACCTTCTAAAGAATAGATTTGATGCATTGAACACCAAAGACTGAAAACCAGATGAATTGTGGGATGACACAAAAAAAAATATCATGCATGAAGAAAGCAAAAAACGTCATTAAAAAGACAGGAAAGGAAGAAATGACCAAAACGGATGTCAGAAGAGGCTCTGAAACTTGCTCTTGAATGGAGAGAAGCTAGAGCAAATGGAAGAAATGACAAGATAAAAGGGCTGAACAGATCTCAAAGAGCAGCTCAAGAAAACAAAGTCAATTATTATAATGAAATGTGCAAAGATATAGAGTAAGAAAAACAAAAGGGAAGAACACGCTCAGCATTTCTCAAGCTGAAAGAACTGAAGAAAAGCTTAAGCCTCAAGTTGCAATGTTCAAAGATTCTATGGCAAAATATCGAATAACGTAGGAAACATCAGAAGATGATGGAAGGAATACAAAGAGTCACTGTACCAAAAAGAATTGGTCCATGTTCACCTATTTCAGAACATGGCATATGATTAAGAACCAACTGTATTGAAGAAGAAGTCAAAGCTGCACTCAAGAAATTGCTGAAAAACAAGACTTCAGGAATTGACAGAATACTCGCTGATGTGTTTCAACAAACAGGTGCCATGCTGGAAGAACTTACTCATCTGTGCCAATAAATTTGGAAGACTAATTGGCCAACTGACCAGAACAGATTTATAGTTGTACCCATTCCAAAGAAAGGTGATCCAACACAAGTGGAAATCATCAAACACTACCATTAATATAGGAGCTCTGGTAGCATAGTGCCTAAGGCACTTGACTGCTAACCAGAATGCTGGCAGTTCAAACCCACCAGCCACTCCTCGGAAGGAAGGTTGGGCAATCTACTTCTGTAGTGATATCGCCTCAGAAACCCAAGGAGGGGTCGCTATGAGTTGGGGCCAAATCGACGGCACATAACAATGACAAAAACCATTAATATCACAGTCAAGTAAAATGTTGCTGAAGATAATTCAAAAATGGTTGCAGCATTGTTGATAGGAAACTTCCAGAAATGCAAGCTGCATTAGAAGAAGATGTGGAACAGGAGACATCATAGGAAACTTCCAGAAATGCAAGCTGCATTAGAAGAAGATGTGGAACAGAAGACATCATTGCTAATATCACATGATTCTGGGCTGAAACAAAAGTATGCCAGAAAGATGTTTACTTGTGTTTTATTGACTATACAAAAGTATTCAACTGGGTGGTTCATAACAAATTTTGGATGACATTGAAAAGAATACGAATTCCAGAACACTTAATTGTACTCATGAGGAACCTGTACATAGACCAGGAGGCTCTTGTTCAACAGAATAAGGGGCTACTGCATGGTTTCAAATCAGGAAGGGAGTGTGTCAGAGTTGTATCTATTCACCATACTTATTCAATCTGTATGCTGAGCAAATAATACGAGAAGCTGGACTAGATGAAGAAGAACACGGCACCAGGATTGGAGGAAGACTCATTAACCTGCAATATGCAGATGACACAACTTTACTTGCTGAAAATGAAGATGACTTGAAGCACTTACTGATGAAGATTAAAGACTACAATCTGCAGTGTGGATTACACCTCAACATAAAGAAAATGAAAATCCTCA
>NW_006921798.1:1441270-1444490 GCF_000298275.1 Orycteropus afer afer
TTTGTGTTTTTTGTTTTTAAAAAACAATTATTGTGATTTGGGTGCAAATAGCAAATATATAAAGCAAATTCATTTTACTCTCGATGGTTCATGCACATTTGGTTTCACAGCCCTGATTACAATCCCCAATCTTAAAAAGCTGTCTTCCCATCTCCTCCTAGTAATGACCCCTTCCCTGTGCCCTTCTCATCTATGCATTCCTTCTGTCCAGTTTTCCTTTATGTGAATCCTGCCCTTCTGATGTCTCAAGGTTGATTGATCTAAAGGTGTATCCCTTCACAGTAGATGAGAACTTGATGCATTTGCGTTGTGGTGTTGATGAAGAATACTGAAAATACCATGGACTTCCAGAATAACAAACAAATCTGGAAGAAGTTCAGCAGGAATGAATCTTAGAAGCAAGAATGGCCAGACTTCATCTCACCGACTTTGGTCATGTTGTCAAAAGGAACCATTCCTTGGAGAAGGATATCATGTTTGTTAAAATGAAGGGGCATCAAAAAAGGAAAAAGCCCTCAAGGAGATGGGTTGACACAGGGGCTGCAATGACAGGCTCAGGTATAGCAAGTATTGTGAGGCTGGTGCAGGACTGGGCAGTATTTCATTCTGTTGTACATAGAGTTGCTATGACTCGGAGCCAACTGGATGGCAACTAGCAACAACAACCTAGCAAAAATCTGTAAGTAAAGAGGATTCTGTCTCTTTCTACCCCTTACCTCTGGAAAATTGAAAAGCAGCAATCCTAACTGCATCTTCTTTCTATAGTCAACTTCATCTTAGGTGGGTGATTGCAAGGTTAAGATTAAAAGGAGAGGGAGCAGGGAATATTATCAGGCAATTTAACTAGCAGAACTAAGTTATCCCTTACAATATCCAAAAGTGATATTTTGATCTCCATCTTTCTAACTCTTGCATCTACGTCTCAATTGCTTCCAGACACAAGTAGAAAATGGAACTGCCACTTAATGGGATACTCAAACATCAGTATTATAAAAAAAACATACCTTGATATACTTTCTAACAATTGTAACATATTCTGAATATTTTATTTATTTTTTAATCTGCTTCTCATTTTTTAAAAAAGCTCACCAAAATATATTTTACAAAACTGGATAAAAATGTATTAAGGAAGAAATTGTAGTAAAGAAAAAAATAAATATAGGAAACAACATTAAATAAGTGTGGTGAAGTTGTTGTTGTTGTTAGGTGCCATGGTCATCTCTGACTCATAGCAACTCTATGCACAGCAGAATGAAACACCTCTTGGTCCCACACCAGCTCCATGATCCTGGCTATACTTGAGGCCATTGCCACAGCCACTGTGTCAATCCATCTCATTGAAGGCCTTTCACTCCTTTGTCGACCCTCCATCTTACCAAGCATGAGATCCTTCTCCAGTAAACGGTCCCTTCTAATAACATGACCAAAGTAGATGAGACGAAGTCTGGCCATTCTCCTTTCCAAGGAGCATTCTGGCTGCACTTCCTCCAGGATGGATTTGTTAGTTTTTTTAGCAGTCCGTGGTACTTCCTGAATTCTTCACCAACACCACAACTCAAAACATCAACTCTTCTTTGGTCTTCCTTATTCATTGTCCAGCTCTCACATGTATATGAGGCAACTGGAAATATCATGGCCTGTGTCAGGTGTACCTTAGTCCTCAAGGAGACATCTTTGCTCTTCAGCACTTGAAAGAGGGCTTTTGTGGCCAATTTGCCCAGTGCTATATGTCATCTAATGTCCTGACTGCTGCTTCCATTGGCATCGATTGTAGAACCAAGTAATGTGAAGTTTTTGAAAATTTCAATCTTTTCTCCATTTATTGTGATGCTGCTTATAGGTCCACTTGTGAAGATTTTTTTCTTCTTTATATTGAGATGTAATCCATACTGCAGGCTGTATTCTTCAATCTTCATCAGTAAGTGCTTCAAGGCATCCTCACTTTCAGGTAGCAAATTTGTGTCATCAGCATATCACAGGTTGTTAATGATTCTTCCTCCAATCCTGATGCCACATTTTTCTTCATATAGTCCAGCTTCTCAGATTATTTGCTCAGCATATAGATTGAATAAGTATGGTGAAAGGACACAACCCTGACACAATCCCTTCTTGATTTTAAACCATGCAGTGTCCCCTTGTTCTATTCAAACAATAGCTTCCTGGTCTATGTACAGATTACTCATGAGTACAATTAAGTGCTCTGGAATTCCCATTCTTCTCAACGTTATCCACAATTTGTTGTGATCCCCACAATCAAATGCTTTTACATAGTCAATAAAATACAAGTAAACATCATTTTGGTATTCTTTGCTTTGAGCCAAGACCCATCTGACAGCAGTGATATCCCTCATTCCATGTCCTCTTCTGAATCCAGCTTGCATTTCTGGAAGTTCTCTATCAATATATTGCCACAGCTATTTTTGAATTATGTTCAGTAAGATTTTACTTGCATGTGATATTAATGATATTGTTTGATAATTTCCCCATTGGTTGGGATCACCTCCCTTTGGAATGGGTACAAATATGGATCTCTTCCAGTCAGTTAGACAGGTAGCTGTCTTCCAAATCTCTTGGCATAGCCAAGTGAGTGACTCCAGAGGGGCATCCACCTGTTGAAACATTTCAATGAGTATTCTGTCAATTCCTAGAGCCTCATTCTTTGCCAATTCCTTGAGTGCAGCTTTGACTTTTTCCTTTGATACCATTGGTTCTTAAACATGTGCCACCTTCTGAAATGGTTGAAGATCAACCAGATCTTTTTGGTACAGTGACTCTGTATATTCCTTCCATCTTCTTTTGATGCTTCCTGCATCATTCAATATATTGCCCATAGAATCTTTCAATATTACAACACGAGGCTCAAATTTTTCCTCAGTTCTTTCAGCATGAGAAATGCCAAACGTGTTCTTCCCTTTTGGTTTTCTAACTCCAGGTCTTTGCACATTTCCTTATGCTAATTGTCTTTGTCTGCCCAAGCTGCTCTTTGAAATCTTCTGTTCAGCTGTTTTATATGTATATAATATAACACATATGTTGTTTCCATCAAAAAGGAAATGGAACGCATAAAGATTGATATTCTCAGCATTAGTGAGCTGAAATGGACTGGTTTTGGCCATTTTGAATCAGAAAACCATATGATCTATTATGCCGGCAATGACAGTTTGAAAAGGAATGGCGTGGCATTCATCATCACAAAGGATGTTTCAAGATCTGTCCTGAA
>NW_006921798.1:1466631-1467301 GCF_000298275.1 Orycteropus afer afer
GGGATGGTTCAACATCAGAAAAACAATCAATGTAATCCACCACATAAACAAAACAAAATATAAGAAACATGATCATATCAATTGATGAAGAAAAGGCATTTGATAAAATCCAGCACCCGTTCCTGTTCAAAACTCTCAGCAAAATAGGGATAGAATGGAAAATCCTCAACATAATAAAGGGCATATATGCAAAACCAGCAGCCAACATTATTGTCAATGAAGAAAGACTCAAAGCATTCCCCTTGTTAACGGGAATCAGACAAGGATGCCCTCTATCACCAGTTCTATTGAATATTGTATTGCAAGTCCTAGCCAGGGCAATAAGACAAAACAGCAAAGTAAAATGCATCAAAATTGGCAAAGAAGCAGTAAAGCTATCTCTGCTTTCAGATGACATGATCCTATACAGAGAAAACCCAAGAGACTAAACAAGAAAATTACTGGAACTACTGGTTCAGCAAAGTGGAAGGATATAAGGTCAACATACAAAAATCAGTTGTATTCCTCTATATGAACAAAGAAGTCTCTAAAAAGGAAGTAATGAAAAGAATACCATTTACAATAGCTAGCACTAGCCAGAGGTTCAAGCCAGATTCAGAAGAGGACATGGAACAAGGGATATCATAGCTGTTGTCAGATGGATCTTGGCTCAAGGCAGGGAATACCAGAA
>NW_006921798.1:1468296-1501415 GCF_000298275.1 Orycteropus afer afer
ACAACAACAACAGGAATAAATATTACCAGGGATACAAAAAACCTGTACAAAGAAACTACAAAACACTACTACAAGAAACTACAAGGGATATACACAAATGGAAGAACCTGCCTTTTTCATGGATAAGAAGACTGAATATTGTGAAAATGTCAACATTACCAAAAGCAATCTACACAATCAATGCAATTCCGATCCAGATTCCATCAACATTTTTTAAGGACATGGAAAAACCAATCACTAATTTCATATGGAAAGGAAAGATCTTGGATAAACAAAGCACTGCTAAAGAAGAAAAACAGTGTAGGAGGTCTCACATTCCCTGATCTCAAAATATACTATACAGTCACAGCATGTTATTGGTACAATGATAAATAGATCAATGGAACAGAATTGAAAACCTACAAATAGACCCATCCACCTACAGACAGCTGATCTTTGATAAAGGACCAAAACCCATTAAATGGGGAAGAGATAACCTCTTTAACAAATGGTGCTGGTAAAATTGGATAACCACTTGCAAAAAAATGAAACAAGACCCATGCCTCACCTAATACAAAAAAAAAAAAAAAAGTTAGGTTTATCAAAGACTTAAATGTAAAACACAAAACTATAAAGTTCATCAAAGATAAAATACGGGCAAATCTAGGGGCCCTAATTTATGGCATAAATAAACTGTCATGCATAACCCAAAATGCACAGGCACTGGTGGAGAAGCTAGATGACTGGGACCTTTTAAAAATTAAATTATTACACGCATCGAAAGACTTCTCCAAGAGGGTAAAAAGAGAACCTACAGACTGGGAAAAAAATATTTATCTATGACATATTTGACAAGGGACTTATCTCCAAAATTCATAGAAAACTTAAACACCTCAACACCAGAAAAACAAACAACCCAATTCATAAATGGGCAAGGGACATGAATAGACACTTCACTGAAAAAGATATACTGGTGGCCAACAAACACATGAGGAAATGCTCACAATCATTAGCCATTAGAGAGATACATGTCAAAACAACAATGATATCACTCACCTCAGCAATAATAGCAAAGATCAACAAGACAGAAAATAACAAATGCTGGCGAGGTTGCAGAGAGATTGGAACTCGCATACACTGCTGGTTGGACTGCAAAATGGTACAACCATTATGGAAAATGGTATGGTGTTTTCTTAAAAAACTAAAAATAGAAATATCATTTGATCCAGCAATTCCATTACTAGGAATATATCTTAAAGAGGTGAGAGACAGGACATGAAGAGACATATGCACACCCATGTTCATTGCAGCACAATTCACTATAGCAAAGCGATGGAAACAATCTAAGAGCCTATCAACAGATTAATGGATAACCAAACTATGGACTTCATACCTCTTTTTTTGTTTCTTTTCATTACTTACTATATGGCAGTATTTTGAACAGTTAATAAAAACATTGAATATCTAAGAATGAAC
Source organism: Orycteropus afer afer (assembly GCF_000298275.1). Lineage (NCBI taxonomy): Eukaryota > Metazoa > Chordata > Mammalia > Tubulidentata > Orycteropodidae > Orycteropus > Orycteropus afer. The sequence goes on from NW_006921798.1 coordinate 1,469,752, forward strand.
ATATCTGAGGATAATATTAGCCGATTATGCTTTGCAATACTGTATGTAGTACATATTACTTTACTAATAAGATGTGCCCGGGGAAAAAAAATGATGGTCAAAAATGCAGTTTGTGTTAATGAATACCTCTTAAGTTGGGGACTACTTGTACATAAATAAATTAATATTTGAAATGAAAAAATTTTAGAAATGAAGAAAAGACTAGTGGTGCCAGGGGTTGGGGACAGGATGAATGAGGAAGTGATGAGAGGGAGGTAGATAGTTATTAAAGAGCAACCTACTAGAGAGATTCTTGTGATAATGGAATGGTTCTGCACCTTGATGGTGGTGGAGGATACATGAATCTACACATGTGACAAAATTACATAGAATATACATACCACACACACATGCATATACATAAGTAAAGGTATAACTTAGAAATCTGAATAAAAGCAATGGATTTTGTATCAATATCCTGGTTGTGATATTATACTACACTTTTGTGAGATGTTACCACCAGTTAAAGTGTGTTTGGAATATCTCTGTTTTATTTCTTACAACTGCAAGTAAATCCACAATTCTCTCAATTTAAAAAAAATCAACTATATGAGTCGTTATTTGCTACCAGTAGTCACTGTTCCCCCACTACTATCATCCAATTAGATTGGCCAATCATTTCAGTTTGCTTGGGATTGAGGGAATTCCTGGAACCTACTACTTCCTGTTTTAAAACTGGAACAGTCTCAGGCAAACTGAAAGGAGCTGGCACCTTGGCACCATCACATTCATACGACAATGTTGAAATTCCGTGTTTGAAATGTAAACTTTCCTGCTTATTAGGCTAAGAGAATACGGCTCTCCTGTAAACCTGAACACAGAATACTTTTTTTCATTCTCTCAGGATACCTGCACATAAGCTGAAAGCTTAAGGAAGATTTTACTGTTATGTCTTTTTTATTTCAGTTAGTTCTGTTGTGTTGTTGGCCTTTTTCACTTATTAGTCATGTTATTTGTACCTTCTTTTATTTTTTCTTTGGTAAATTTTCCAGTTGTTTGTCAATTTGTTAGAATCTTTTCAAAGAACCAGCTTCTTCTTGATTTTCTGTATTTTTTTTTTTTTTTTTGCTTTATTCATTTCTGCTCTCATCTTTATTATTTTCTTCTTCTGGACACTGTGGGTTTCTTTTGTTGCTCATTTTCTAATTGTTGGAGTTTCTTAGTTTAAGTATAGATTTTGATATTTTATTCTTTTTTGATGTGTGCATTTATTGCTATAAATTGACAGCTGAGTATTGCTATAACTGTGTTCCAAAGGTTTTGATAAGTTGTATTTTCATTCTCATTTGTTTCTAGGGATTTTTAAATTTCTTTGATCAGGATAGTCTCCCTTCTGCTATGCCCTCAGGCATGCTTCTCTGGCCCTTGGCCTCACAGCCTGGCCTCTGCCTTGCTCTAGTAAGTGTTACAAAGCTCTTTTTCTCTGCCAATAGGTACAGCTACGTGCACCCTAATCTACCAGCAAGTCTCCTGCCTGAGGTCACTGAGCTTTCCTGCTCCATGGGCAAGCAAACCCTCCATTCTGTCCTGTGCCTATTGGTATCTCAGCCAGTCATCTCAGCAGTCTTTCTGTGAAGGAAGTCAAGGGCAGGGATTTGGGGTCCAGGGATGTGCACCACTCCAACTCCAGTTATTCTCTCTTGAAGGCAGTGATCCCCCATTCTGCCTCCAGGAGGGCTCATTTTAAGCCTAACAGAATGACTCTGGTAGCATAGTGCCTAAGGCACTTGACTGCTCACCAGAAGGCTGGCGGTTCAAACCCACCAGCCACTCCTCAGAAGAAAGGTTGGGCAATCCTACTTCCGTAGTGATACTGCCTGGGAAACCCAAGGAGTGGTTGCTATGAGTCGGGCCAACTCGACAGCAAACAACAACAACAACAGAATGACAAAACTCACATGAGAGTTCTATATACCTTATTTGCATGGTCCCACCCAGTAATCTGGTGGGAGTCACACCATGGCTAGAAAAGCCATACCAAGTAATTGACTACAAAATATTAACTATACCATGGACTGCCAGAAGAACAAACAAATCTGTCTTGAAAGAAGTACAGCCAGAATGCTCCTTAGAAGGAAAGATATTGAGACTTCATGTCATGTACTTTGGACATGTTATCAGGAGGGACTAGTCCCTGGAGAAGGGCATCATGCTTGCTAAAGTATAGGGTCTGTGAAAATGAGATGGACTGATACAAAAATGACTGCTGCAATGGGTTCAAACATAGCAACAATTGTGAAGATGGCACAGGAACAGCTAGTGTTTCATTCTATTGGATGTTGGGGTTGCTATGAGTTGTAATTGACTTGATGATACCTAACAACACATACAGATATGTGTGTGTGTAAATACATATATGTAACTCTAAAACAACCAAGCTAATGTGTCCATGAGTTCTCAAGGAGCAGAAAGAAAGGAATGCCTACCTAGCTCTGCCTCGAGAATGGTGGAGTCTGTGTAGCCTAAGTTTAATTTTAAAGGAAATCCAAAAGTTCACCTGATAGATAAAGCAGGGAGCATAATTAGTGAGATACTGTGTGGTTGTGGGGTGAGAATGTCAAAGTTCAAAGGAATGACTGGTTCTTATAATTTTGCCCCAACATTGGTAAATCTCTTACCAATCAAGAGGAGCTGAGGAAAACACTCATCTCTCTTTAACCATCAGATCCAAGCATGGAGAAATTAATTCTTAATTTCACATACCTGCAGATCTCTGACAGCAATATACTCAGAGCATAACCAACAACAAAATAACATTATGAAGACCTGTACTCCAACAGAGTGAAGAACCTATAAGAGATGGATACATTTCTAGAATCACAAGACCAACATAAACTAAACCAGTCTGAGATAGAATACTTGAATAGAGCCATAACAAAGGAGGATATTGAACAGGTCATAAAAAACTCCCCACAAAAAAAAAAAAAAAAAAAAGTCCTGGCCCAGACAGCTTCACTGGAGAATTCTATCAAATGTTCAGAGAAAAGCTGACACCTATACTACCCAAACTATTCCAGAAAATAGAAAATAATGGAATACTCCCAAATTCATTCTATGAAATACACATAACACTGATACCAAAACCTGGGAAAGACACCATTAAAAAGGAAAACTACAGACCAATATCCTTCATGAATTTAGACACAAAAATCTTCAGCAAAATCCTAGCCAAAAGAATCCAACAACATATCAAAAATAATACACCATGACCAAGTGTGATTCACACCAGGTTTGCAAGGATGGTTCACCATCAGAAAACAATCATGTACTCCATCCCATAAATAAACAAAGAAAAGAACCAAATGATCATATAAATTGATAAAGAAAAGCATTTGATAAAATCCAACACCCATTCCTGTTCAAAAATCTCACAAAAATAAGAATAGAAGTGAAAATCTTCAACATAATAAAGGGCATATATGCAAAGCCAACAGCCAACATTATTGTCAGTGTAGAAAAACTCAAAGCAATTCCCTTGCCAATGGGAACCAGACAAGGATGCCTTCTATCACCACTTCTACTTAAAATTGTATTAGAAATCCTAGCCAGGGCAGTAAGACAAGAAAGAGAAATCAAAGTCATCCAAATTGGCAAAGAAGAAGTAAAGCCATCTCTATTTGCAGATGACATGATCCTATACAGAGAAAACTCAAGAGATTCAGAAAAAAAAAAAAATACTGAAACTAAAAGAAAGATTCAGCAAAGTGACAGGATATAAGATCAACATACCAAAATCAGTTGGATTCCTCAACACTAACAAAGAGACTTCTGAAAAGGAAATAAGGAAAACAATACCATTTACAATAGCTACCAAAAAGAGAAAATACCTAGGAATAAATCTTACCAGAGACACAAAAGATGTATGCAAAGAAAACTACAAAACACTACTACAAGAAACTACAAGAGACCTACATAAATAGAAGAGCATGCTATGTTCATTGATAGAAAGACTGAATATTGTGAAAATGATAATGCCAACCCCTTGCAGTCTATACAATCAGTGCAAACCTGATTCATATTCCATCAGTATTCTTTAAGGATATGGAAAAAAAAAAATCACTAACTTCATATGGTAAGGAAAGAAACCTCAGATAAGCAAAGCACTGCTGAGGAAGTGAAGCAAAGTACGAGGTCTCACACTCCCTGGTCTCAAAACCTACTATACAGCCACAGAAGTCAAAACAGCATAGTACTAGTACAACAATAGACAAGAAAGCAATGGAACAGAATCGAGAACCCAGAAATAGACCTATCCATCTATGGACAGCTGACCTTTGACAAAGGGCCAAAACCCATTAAATCAAGGAGAGATAGCCTCCTTAACAAATGGTGCTGGCAAAATTGGATATACACTTGCAGAAAAATGAAACAACTCCCATACCTCACCACACACAAAAAAGCAAAATCAAGTTGGATCAAAGACTTAAATGTAAAACCCCAAACCATGAAGTTCATCCAAGATAAAATAAGGACAAACCTAGGGACCCTAATTTATGGCATAAATAGACTATCAAGCATAACCCAAAATGCACAAGCAGTGGAAGAGAAAGCAGATGACTGGGACCTTTTAAAAATTAAGTTCTTATGGGCATTGAAAGACTTCTCCAAAAGGGCAAAAAGAGAACCTACACATTGGGGTACAATATTTGGCCAGGACATATCCGACAAGTGATTTGTCTCTAAAGTTTGTAGAAAACTTAAACACAAAAAAGACAAACAGCCCAATTCAAAAGTGGGCAAAGGACATGACCAGATATTTCACTAAAGAAGATATATTGGCAGCCAACAAACACATGAGGAAATGTTCATGATCATTAGGAATTAGAGAGATGTAAATTGAAATAACAATGAGATTTCATCTCACTCCAGCAGTAACAGCAACAACACAGAAAATAAATGCTGGTGAGGGTGTGGAGAAGCTGGAACTCTCATACACTGCTGGTGGGACTGTGAAATGGTACAGTCACTATGGAAAATGGCGTAGTATTTCCTTAAAAAAATTGGAAAAAGAAATACCATTTGATCCAGCAATTCTGTTACTAGGAATATATCCTGAAGTGGTGAGAGACAGGAAGTGAATAGACATATGCACAACCATGTTCATAGCAGCACAATTCACTATAGCAAAAAAATAGAAACAACCTAAAAGCCCATCAACAGACAAATGGATAACCAAACTGTGACCTAGTCACACAATGGAATACTATGCAACATTGAAGAATAATGAAGAATCCATTAGTCATCTCACAATGTGGATGAATTTGGAGGACATTATGCCGAGAGAAGTAAGTCAATTACAGAAGGACAAATATTGAAATGAGTTTATTATTGTAAAAAATTAAAAAGTCAAAGAAATGTTTACACAGAGAAGGAAATTCACTTTGTTGGTTACAGGGGATAAGGAAAGGGAAGGGAAAATTTCTAACTAGCTGGAGATCATATTTTGATTTGGGTGAGGGGAGGGGCAGTACAGCAAGAGTGTGTGACTAGCATGGTGACAATGGGTAAAGGGAGAACACAGAAACTTGTACAAAAGATACAGACAACAGAGGCAAATACTATTATGACATGCACTATACTGTATTAGGAGCCCTGGTAGAATAGTTCCTAAGGCACCTGACTACTAACTGGAAAGCTGGCAGTTCAAACCCACCAGCCACTCCTTAGAAGGAAGGTTGGGCAATCTACTTCCATAGTGATACTGCCTCAGAAACCTAAGGAGGGGTCGCTATGAGTCGGGTCCAACTCAACAGCACATAACAACAACAACAACATACTGCATTACCACTGGCAGCAAACACTAGGCAATGGGTAAATGCATAGATAGGTGAGAAGATCAGATGAGATTAGGCGGACAGGAATATACCCAATACCAAGGACAGATTTGGCTGAAGATAGTCTTACGCATGTAAGAAATTATCCACATACATTACAGAGGTAACAGAGGACAAGCTTGGAGTAGCTTCTCAGAGACAATCAAACACCTTGAGAGAGAATCACCAGGACTGCAGGCTCAGGACCATAATCTTGGGGAACATCATACTCAATTGGCACAATATAGTACACAAAAATCTTGTTCTGCATCCTACTTTGGTGAGTAGCAATTGGGGTCTTAAAAGCTTTTGATCAGCCATCTAAGATGCAGTTATTGGTCTCCTCTCTCTGGAGCAAAGAAGAATGAAGAAAGGCAAAGTTGTTTGGAAACTGTCCAAAGGTATGATGGGCCATGAGAACCTCAGCCTCCACCACCCTTGAGACCAGAAGAACTAGATGGTGTCTGGTTACCAATGCCAACCACTCAGAAAGGGACCAGAATTGGGGATCCTGGATAGAGAGGGAGGAAAATATGGAACAAAATTCAAAAACACAAAAATGACCAGAATTACTGGTTAGATAGAGTCTGGTGGAACCTCTGAGATGATGGCCCTGGATTACCCTTAGGGCCTGGAAATGGACTCACTTCTGAGGATTAGCTGTCAGCCCAACAGTAGAAAGACCTATAAGCAGAACACTTACCCCAGGGAGATGTACCCACCTACCCTAGGGAGATGGATCCCATGAGATATCAGAGAGGCAGCATTCACATAGAAGGAAAGCTGGACAGACAGGAATGCATAGATAAGAAGGGCACAGGGACGGGGCAGTCACAGGGAGGAAAGGTGAGGAAAGCTTTTTATGGTTGGGGATTGTAATAGGGGCTGTGAAACCAAATGTGCATGAACTATTGAGAGTAAAAGAAATCTGCTTTGTATATTTGCACCCAAATCACAGTAAAAAATTGAAAAAAAAAAAAGAGTTCCATTTCATTTTTGACAAGATCCAATTTTACTTAATTCATACTTTATGCATACCATATTCTGATTATTAATGAATGTTTGTGGCTTTTTTCCCCCTCATTTTAAATTGTGCTACATCAGCAAATGAAGGTCCTGATAGTTTTTCTCCACCTACGTCATTAAGGTCAACTCTACTTTAATGAAGCAGGTTTTCCTCAGTCCTATTTTGGGTATCTTCCAACCTGAAGGGTTCGTGTTTCGGCACTCTGTCAGAAAATGTTTCCCCGTTATTCATACGGCTTTCAGTGGCCAATTTTTTTAGAAGCAGACTTGATCATGTCCTCCTTCTTAGTCTGTCTCATTCTGGAAGCTCCACTGAAAGCCGTCCAACAAGGGTGACCCTGCTGATATTTGAAATATCAGTGGCATAACTGCCAGCATCACAGCAACATGCAAACCACCACAGTACAAGAAACTGACAGAAAAGTGGTTTTATATAAACCCAGTGAGCATTGAGTCAATTCCAACTCACAGTGACCCCATATGTGTCAGAGTAGAGCTGTGCTCCACAGAGTTTACAATGGCTGATTTTTCAGAAGTAAATTGCTTGCTCTTTCTTAGAGCCATCTCTGTATGGACACAAACTTTCAACCTTTCAGTTGAAAAGGGTATAAGCCAAGGGTTTATACCATCAACTGTTTGTACCCACCCAGAGATACACACACACACACACACATACACATCCATATTTATGTGTATATACTTATCTTCCACTAAACTATGAAGTCATTAAAGGAGAAAACTCTTTCTTGCTTGTCATCATTCCAGGTTCAAAACATGATTGTCAAATACGTGTATAATTTCAAGAGGCACCTTGGAATAATCATATGAAAGTGAAATTTCCTTCATGAAGGTTTTCCACTCCTACATCTCATATTCTCTCTTGCATCTTTCAGAACGAATCAGACTATTCTCAGTGAATCCCGGGGTGAATCTTCCAGGATGTACCCTGTGGAGCACCATGTGGCTGGACAAACCAGACTCTTCTCATTTCTCCCTCTCCCTCCCATCCTGTGACAACACTGTAATGGTGTAGCTTCTCCTTCGTCTACTTTTTCCTTCCACATACCTTAAAATAATTGGACCATAGTATGAATTAATCACTTTCCAAATTTCCTGTTCTTAACAAATAAAAAGTATGGTTTTAATTAAAACAAAAAAGTAAAGGAAAAAAAAGTTTCTTTCTTTCCAAAGTTGAATATGACTTCAGAATTGCTTATGATCAAATTCTATAAGCAGAAAAAGAATTCCTTCAGGGCTTGCATTTCATATGCTCTGAATCAGGTTAAAATCAATTATTAATGTGTATGTGTGTTTTAAAAACTCAGGAATGAGCCTTCTAAAAATGAAATGCTATTAAAGTCCTACCAACAAGATCCCAGGGGGGAATTTTGGAAGTTCACACTTTAGATAATGAACCAGATTTGTAAAAGAAATTCAACTTGGAGTTTTATTCATCTAAATATCTATTAAGAGGAATCAATTAAATTTGTTTTCAGTGTTAAACTTTGAAAAATACAGCACCATTTTGGTAGAAATGTGACACTGTGAAAATATCATTCTCAATGGAGTCATAGAAATCTGATTTGTTGTTGTTAAGTGCCATTGAGTTGTCTCTGATTCATAGCCACTATGAACAACAGAACAAAATACTGCCCTGTCTGGGGCCAGCCTCACAATCCTTGCTATACCTAAGCCCATCGTTGCAGCCACCATGTCAATTCATCTTGTTAAAGGCCTTCCCCTTTTTTTACTGACCCTCCACTTTACCAAACATGATATCCTTCTCCAGGGCATAGTCCCTTCTCACAATATGACCAAAAGAGGTGAGACTAAGGCTGGCTGTTCTTGCTTCCAAGGAGCATTCCAGCTGCACTTCTAGGACAGATTTGTTTGTTCTCCTGACAGTCCACAGTACTTTCAGCATTCTTTGCCAACACCACAACTTAAAAACATCAACTCTTCTTCAGTCTTCCTTATTCATTGTCCAGCTTTCACATGCATGTAAAGCTATTGAAAATATGACAGCTTGGGTTAGGTGCACCTTACTCTTCAAAGTGACATCTTTGCTCTTCAACCTTAAAGAGGTCTTTTTCACAGACTTGCCCACACAATATGTCTGATTTCTTGACTCCTGCTGCCATGGGTATTGATTGCGGAACCAAGCACTACAAATCTTTGACAACTTCAATCTTTTCTCCATTTATCATGATGATGCTTATTGGTCCAGTTGGATTTTAGTTTTCTTTATGTTGAATTATAATCCATACTGCAGACTGCAGTCTTTAATCTTCATGAGTAAGTACTTCAAGGCACCTTCACTTTCAGCAAGCAAGGTTGTGTCATCTGCATATCACAGGTTGTTAGTGAGTCTTCTTCCAATCCGAATATACTTCTAATATTAAGTATAACCTAACTAACCTGTTTCCATAGAGTCAATTCTCACTCATGATGACCCATAGTAGAACTGTTCCACAGACTTTCTTTACAGAAACACTTCAAACCTTTTTTCAACTGAGTGGATTCAAACTTTCTTAAATACACCAACTTCAAATCCACCTCTTATTAGCTGTTGGCCATGAGCAATTTATTTAACCTATTTGAGCTTCTATTCCATGATCAATAAAATGGACTTGATAATACAGGCCTCATAATGTTATTATAAAAACTACATGTATATATATATATATATATATATATATATATATATATGAAGCATGCAGCAAGTGCCTAGGACAATAGATGTTTATTAAGTTTCATTTTTCTTTCCTTGTTATTCTCCTGAGATTTTAAATTTAAATTAAAATTTTGCTAAAACTCATATACTGAGGGTAAAATTTTCCAAAAACAAAATGAATAACAGAAATTAATTTGGTCACCAACAGGGCAACATTTGCCCAAAAGCAAAGATGAGAGGGCAAGGAGGGGCAGGAAGACTAGAGGAATGAAAATGGGGAACACAAGGTGGAAATTGAGAGAGTGATGACACATTGCAGAGGAGACAATAACCAACGTAGCAGAAAAATTTGTATATGAATTGTTGAATGGCAAACTAATTTGCTGTGTGAGCTTTCACCTAAAGCACAATAAAATGTTGGGAAAAAAGTTTTTCACAAAGCTTCAGATGCTTTTAATATTAATATACTGCTCAATATAATTGTTGTTGTTGTTGTTATTTGCCATCGAGTCAGCCCTGACTCATAGTGACCCCTCCTTGGGTTTCCGAGGCAGTATCACTAAGGAAGTAGAATTGCCCAACCTTCCTTCCGAGGAGTGGCTGGTGGGTTTGAACCGCCAGCCTTCTGGTTAGCAGTCAAGTGACTTAGGCACTATGCTACCAGAGCTCCTATAATAATTAGTAGCTGTAAAGAAATTACTCAAAGGAAATACTCAAAAGTAAATGCTGCCTAGAAATGCATATATAATATATATACTATACATATATACTTATCTATACATACACATATATGTACATATACATATATATATGCATGTATATATGTATATATATAGTCTAGGGTTTGGTTGTGAAATGTCCTAAGACTTTGAGTTTAAAAAAGAAAGAAAGAAACTTGGTCAACAGCTGACACTGAAATAAATAGATTTGCCATTTTGCTTATCTGATCTTGACATAAATTGTCTGAAATAGTGCCATACAGCCAATACTAAATTTTACAACTACTCTTTTAAAAAGAAAACACTGATAGTATATTAGTTAACATGCAAAGAGTAAAGAAAAAAATGGCTTTTCACAGTGACTGTCATGCATCTAATCCATATTGTAAAAGCCTGTCCAATTTGAATTTGAATTAATTTTATGGCAAGAAAGTAAGTTTTAAATAAAATCAGTAGGAACTTTCTTTTTGAGCCAAAAAGTATTGTCCTTTGTCTAATTACATTACAGCAAAGATTAACTTTCAGGCCCTTGACTATATTGTATATTTTTACAATAATGACCTCAAAAATAATCTGCTTCAGTGTGTACTTTTATACTTAATTCATAATGATAAATCTAGAGTGTTTGCATATGCATGTGTATACAGCTGTAGAGAAATTTCATGGTTTTCTTGATCTTATTTTGGCAATTTGAAAAGAAAACTGCTGAGATTTAAAGTTGTGTTCCAGGGAACTTACGTGTGCTGAAGCTAGTATTTGGGCTTCTAAGCTGTTCCCTGTGGCAGTTAAAATATGTTCAGAGAATCTTGACTTTAAAAAAAACAAACAAACAGTAAAACAGCTTTTAAAAGGAAGAGAGAGAGATAAATACCATTTTAAATAAAGAAAAAATTGCTACTGTTTATTTTTAAGAAAGTTTGGGAATGTTTTGAAACTTACTTGAAAAACAACAGTACATCAGGGTACATATTTTTTATGTGTTCTTTCTATTAGAAAAATCATACTTCTTATTAATATAAATAGAAATATGCTGAATATCTTTTTTAAAATGTACTCTTAAAAGTTGCACTGTCAGAGCTCATTAATTGGGGTCCCACTTCTCTGATAAGAAATTCTATGTGTGTTTTCTAGTGGTAATATTGCCTCTCCTTCCTTGCTTTTGTAATTACAGCAAAAATAAATTAAGCACAGAACGAGGATTCTGTCATTATCCTCTAATAGTTCCTAGAAACTCATTATGAATATCTGTCTTTCATTTTGCGTGTGTTTAATAGATGTGAATCAGAGTAGAGGGCAGGCACAAAGCAGCAAACACACACACACACACAAAGATCCTCTCAGATATGTTTACAAACCCCTATCGCTCTATCGTCCTAACTGCAACTTCCCTCTAACTATGCTTTCAGTCCAATTCCCATTTAATTCCATGTTAGACCTTGTTCCAAAGCCAGAGTTGAACATCTTTGCTCTAGACTAGTTGTTCTAGATATGCACTTTCATGAAATTCTGGGATTGTACCAACTGGCCATATTCAAGTGCTCCACAAAGCAATGATGTTCCCATCCGCCCTCAGTCCAAAAGAAAAAAAACAAGCAAAAAATGAAAAAGAAAACTGCTCACAAATAAAATTTTCTTAATGTTTATTTTCCCTCAGATATTTTCTTAATATAATTCTGGAGCCTACTATTTATATATTGTGATATCCCCATCATACTGATCTCTTTAGCAATTTACGTAATAAACTATGCTTTTTCTTTGACATCTTTGTCTTTTCACACATTATCATCTTTGCCTAACATGCTGCTTTCATCTTCCTTATCTTCCCATACCCTCTTGTTCTAGCAAAATCCTTTCCATATTTACAGTGACAGAATAGATGATATTTAATCTTGACCTCCTTTTCCGACCTTGCCCTTCATCAACCCAAGCCTGGTTTAGACATCCCTGTTAGGTCTTTCCATTGTGCCAGGTGAATACGCCTATTATGGTATGATCACTATGGATTGCTACTACCAGCTTATGATTGTTTCCAATAAAGAACAAGCAATTCAAAGTGAAGATTGAAGTATAGTCCCCTTGCTGTACTCAAGAGCTAGCATTCATTCAACAAAATGACATAATTGTTCCTCAAGAGATGTTTGTTGAATGGCATGAATGAGTGCTAATATATAACAAAACAACTAAAGAAGCTGTGGCAAATTTGAAGAAAAAGTTAGAAAGAATTGATCATTCTAATTCAACAGTTTTCTCCCCTACTCCTGTGGATGACTTTGATTGTGATTTTTATATACATACAAATTGTACAATCATGTTTCTCCTAGAAAAAAAAAAAAATGCTCCAAACTTAATTTAAAAGCACAGTGTTCTGAAATTCAACCATTTGAATGATTATCCCCATCCATTTATTTTCCTCCAACATCAACTCTTATAACACACCTCTTTCTTACTTAAGCTGTTTCTAAAACCTTCCAACATTTAAGAAGTGGCAGAAACAAGACGTTTTTAACCATGAAACTCATCTTTTTATTCTCAGCCTCAACTGCAGTCTTTAGAGATAACAGGATTTCTATGATGTAGCTAAATATCATAGAGTCATACAAGATCATCATTATACATGAGTATAATTAATAACAATCATCATTATACATGAAGCTATCCTATGTTCTCTACTCCTCTAAAGAAGAAAGTACAAATATCTTTCCACATGTTGAGGACTCTTAAATGAAAGGTAGTAGTATGTGCCACTGTGGTTTGTTCCCTTTCCAAACGGAAAACCCAAACTCACTGCCATGGAGTCAGATCCTACTCCTTGCCCCTCCTTGGTTTTCCAAGGTGGTATCACTACAGAAGTAGATTGCCCAATCTTCCTTCCCTGGAGTGGCTAGTGAGTTTGCGGGAGGCTTACTAGAATTCGATTTTTCTTCATGAACCTACAGCATTCTCTTTAGACATTTTGAAAAAAGCTTTTGTTCAGCTGTTAGCTGAAAGGCTGGCACCTTAAGTCTACCCATAGGCAGCTCAGAAAAAAGGTCTTGTGGTCTACTTCTGAAAAATTAACCATTGAAAACCCTGTGGAACTCGATTCTACTCTGACACAGAAGGGATCATCATGAGTCAGAATTGACTGTACAAGAACTGGTGGTCATAGTTAGTTGACATTAACAATGACTACCAATATCATTCATCTCACTGGGGCATATATGGCTATTAAGATGACTGAAAGGGTCTACAAAAATATGTCAGGAATGAGACTAGGAGTGATGGTGATAGTGACAGTGGTAGATGTGGTGGTAATGATGGTGGTTGTAGTGATAGTTGTGGGAAGCAGTTACAATGGTAGTAGTGCTGATAGTGGTAGTATTGACAGTATTAGTGATTGTTGCTGGGGTTAATGGTAAGGTAATAGTGGTGGTGGTTGTTACGACAATGATGATAATGATAATACTAATGATGGTGGTGGTGGTAGTGGTGTGGTAATGGTAGTGATGAAACTAATGGTGGTGGTGGTGGTAATGGTGACGGTGATGGTAGTGATAATAGTAATGATAGTGATGGTGGTGGTTGTGGTAACAGTAATTGTTGTAATACTACTGGTGACTGTCATGATGGTGACAACAGTGATAATTCTAATGGTGGTGGTGGTGATGCTGATGGTAGTGATAATAGTAATGGTGGTAGTGGTGCTCTTTCTATGTAGTATTTTAGAGACTCAGTATAACACTAAAAGGAGCAGCTTTTGATGAAACCCTTGACAACTTTTCTACATGTAATTCAGGAGAAACTGAAAACTTGATGAATACTGAGAAGAAGAAAAAAAGAAGCTTCCAGCTATTCCAGGTAACATGATGCCCAGAAATTGTCTCAGACATTTAAAAACATTTACTTGTGAATGCCAGCTGTCATCTTCCCCTCATCTCCAACCCCCTAACCACACATGAAAATTACACTTTCAATCACCTCTTGCATTATTTATATATAGGACTCAAAGCACTACTCCTTTTCTCCGAGAAACCTCTGCTGACTCTCCTCCTTCCACATATTTCTCTGGGCTTTCCACTGTAAGCATTTATCATAGTCTTTAATAATTTACTTATCAATCTCTCCCAATAAACAAAAAGACTCTTGAAGCAAGACAAGAGTTCTGCTTTTCTATCTTTGTATTTCCAACATCTAGCACAGTGCATGAAATAAATGTTTGTGGAATAGCTGCATGAAAGAAAGAATGAATCTATTAGGTGACAGGCTTTTTTGAAGGAAAAAATCATGTCTTTTTCATCTTAGTAGTTTCCTCCTGGTTCATCTCCCAATGTTTTCTACACAGTGAGTTCTCATAGGGCCATTAAATATACAAAATGGATCCTGCCCACAAAGGACTCTCTGGAAGAACCAGATACCTTACTGAATCAGAACCTGGACCAGAAAAAAATGTACTAAACATCTTATTTCATGGTAACACCAATTGAAATCCATTAACTAGTATGGGAAAAAAAAAAAAAAAAAAAACTCATTAATCATTATTTAGACCTCCCTGCACACAGGCACATTGTTCTCCCTACTATTTGCCTTAGATGATACAGTGTATAAACACCTAATCTCAATATTATGCACAGACCTCTATCCAGGCGACTCTTGGTACTTCTCTATCCCTCACAATATTCCTGGTCTGATCTCTTTTGTAAATTCCCTAATAAAGTCTTATCTGATCAACTTGGCTTTTACTGCCTTTTTTTTTTTTTTTTTTTTTTTTTTACCTGGAATCCAACATTTTGCTCTTAGAGCCACTCTTGCCACTGTTTGAGTTGGGTGCAAAAGGCACTTAGTAACAATCAAGGAAAAATAAATTCAAAAGTTACTTTTAATATTTATTTGATCTACAAAACAACACTGAGATGTGCAGAGGCATTGTTTCCTGAGATTCAATGGCACTAAAATTCTAGTGATGCAGCATTCATAGATGAGAAAAAATAATGACATCCAACATCAGCTCATGTATTACTTCAGACCCTGGACCTTGTTATCCCCTTTCTAGTGCTCTTCACAAAATTATATTAATTTATATTTCATATCTTTCTCTTTTTGTGGGTCTTTTTAATACAATAGTAAGTACTTGATAAAACAATCCACCTCTAATAGAATTAATAGTAGTCAAACTATTTCTATTTTTAAGATTCACTTCCTCTACATTTCAAGCTGTCAGTCACCATGGAAAACAATATCTGTAAAGATATGGAAAGAAATGATTTGGTCCAGATGGTAACCTTTGGCAATTGTCAACAGATTCACATATCCTGAGCTTTAAGCCAAATCAATTCCATCACACCTTTCCTTGGCAATGGGCTGAAAACAAAAATATGGTCAATTCTCAGTGCCATTACAGCTTCTTTGATGTAGATTCTCATCCATTAGGGACATAGTAGTGGGACCAGAGATCAAAACAACTGGTCTTTATTATCCTTTGCTAGTTCTCTGACATTGCTTGCTCAAAAGAGAGGAGGTGAATGATTTCCAGCTTGGGTTCAGCTCCTCTGAGACATTGTGGTTTCATGAGTCTGAAAACAGTACAATCATTCCCAAGACTATTTTGTCCAATAGTATTCATAGGATCCTCTGCTCCCAAAGCAACACTTTGAAAGCCATTCCTTCTAGGAGAACCAGTTCAACCAGCAGCCAAGAGTCAACCTTGATAAATACAATTTTAATAAGTGCTAGGAAACCAGGAAATTGCAGGCTCTTGGCTCTTGTGATTTTTTATCATACTGAATTTCCTTACAGAGAGTTGAAGAAGAGCCAGTAATGTGTCATCCTCTCCATCACAGAGTGTTCCACAAAAAGTCAATGTTGCAGAAACATTTTCCTGTCAGGTACTACTGTATATCAAATGCACCCACCTCTTGCAGAAAAAGAC
Organism: Orycteropus afer afer; assembly: GCF_000298275.1. Classification (NCBI taxonomy): domain Eukaryota; kingdom Metazoa; phylum Chordata; class Mammalia; order Tubulidentata; family Orycteropodidae; genus Orycteropus; species Orycteropus afer. The sequence goes on from NW_006921798.1 coordinate 1,485,928, forward strand.
TAAGTTAATTTGCAAACAAAGAGAAGTATCTGTAGCAATACTGGCAGAGGACAAGGCATGTAAACTGGCCCAGGGGTACTCCAAATCTACCATAAGGGAAACATCTGACAAAGAAAAATGTGTGCTGGCAACTTGTTTGATTGTAATTTCAATGAAAAATTGAAACCATACTTCCATGGGATTAGGCTTCCTTCATTCACCAGAAGGAAATTCCTGTTAACAAATATGGGCCATGTTAGCATCCCCCACACTTCTACTTTCAGAAGGTTGCTCGCCCACAAGAATACATTGTAAGATTTTTGATACCTTGAGATGGAAGAACCATTCTCAATATGACAGAGGTGGTAGAACTGGATTTTTAGTAAGTTAATGAGGACTAATGTTTCAGTGGTGGCAAAACGTGAGCATATGCCTTGCAGATGCAATATTAATAAAAGGAATAAATAAGTCTGAAGGGTTTCCTTTCTTGAAAGACAATTAGACTTTCGTGGTAGTATTCAAAAGAGGTCCATAGTTTATTCATTATAGTTTAACAATGCTGAATGGAAGGAAGACACTTTAATATATTTTCCCCATGAGATATGTTTCTTTATTTTTGTCACACACAGGAGAATGGTATAAGGAAAATGATCATGTTTATGGTTTGCAAAAGAACAAATGTTTGGTAAGAAAAAGCAATGCACTAGAACCCAAGGGGTCTTCACAGTATGTGTTTGCACAGAATATCAGAACTGTTTACAGCATGTAAATATCCCAGAGAGTCAGTCAAAGCAGTGATAATTAATGTGTTTAAAGATTAACGAGCTCAAGACCAGTATACGGAGAATACAGCTGACAGTTTTGCAAATGCAAGAGCTGGAAGAGGAATTATTTTGTCTATGTTTTTGTTTATTTTTAGCCAGGACTGCTGCTATTTTTCATTATGGATCCTAATTTATCTCTTTGACAAGACTCAAAACATCCACAGAAACACACAGAATATTAGCCTCCTGTGACTAGGTATTTCATAGTCACATAGAAAAATCGATCCTTAGGACAGAGAAAAGATTCTCTCCTCCAGTAAAATTACTTCACTATATAAAATATTATTTGGGATTGCTTGCAAGAGAAACACACATCTGGTGGGTGAAGCAGAATTCATCTGAAGGTTAATCCCTTATGAAAGGTCCTCAGCCAAAGAATCTTCTATAGAGAGTGTGATGAAATATGTTTTCCACAGGGAGCTCCAATTATGTAGAAAAATGTCTAATGTTACCCTGCCATGCCCACTTTTTATGTAGGTTCCCAGAGGACAGGAGTCACATCTTTTAAATATTGACTCTATTATTTGGCATGATTGTTACTCAGTAAAAAGAGTCAAATAAAATGCCATTTATGTAAATTCTGCTTTTATAGAACTCAAGTGAAAGTGTGTAAAATTCAGAAGCCAAGAGTTTTTCAATAGAAAAAAAAATCAGTAAGACTTGCTATCACCAAGGGAAATATGTCTGGGCCTTTCAATGTTATGATAAGACTAACTGGGGGCTGTGGGGTGGCTCTGAAGTAGGGACTGTGGCAATGTGTGGGGGCCCCACAGTGGCTACGGGACTGATGAGAAGCTATTGAAGCTCCTGTGGAAGTAAAGTAGAAGTCCATAAGAGCATAATGGATGGAAAGGAGAAAACTGATTATGGCTGTGAAAGCCTGATGCCCTGTGTATCAAACTGATATCTTTTAATGGTCATGAATTTACTGTAGAAAGAGAGCATGTGCCAACATCAGGAACAATAAAAGCCATGTCGAGTGGCTCAAGTCAGTTTCCTGAGAATGAAAACAGTGCAGTCAGTTTGGGAGAAATCCCTTCATACGTGCTATCAAAAGTATGCATGTATTTTACTTACAAGATTCACTACATTGACAGATCCACTGAGATTCCTGAATTCCCAATCACAACTAAAATCACACCAGAACTGATGGCTGTAATTTCTTAGGTTGTTAAATAAAATTAATTACAATAAACTGTAAAAAAAAAAAAAAAAGTCCAGATCTACCAATATCAGTCCTAGACTGATTAGTCTTTATGCATTTCTTTTTTTTAATGCATTTTATTGAAATAGAATTTATGTACAGTGAAATACACAAAACCAAAGTGACATAGGTCAATGCATTTTTTTTTTTTTTTTGCAGTATTCTCTCCCCTTCCCTCCCACCCCTGGCAACCAACAAAGAAAGTTTCCTTCCGTATATAAACCTTTCCTTGACCCTCCACAACAATGAACTAATACTATCTTTGTCCTTCTTTGATTTATTTATTTCATTCAGCATAATGTCCTCTAAGTTCATCTGTATTATGCAGTATTTTGCAGACTCTGCATTATTAATTTGTTGCTGTCATTTTTGTTATGTGCTTTTTCATGGTGTTGATTTCTTTGTTCCATAGAGTTTTCTATGCTGAGCTCGTTTTGTTTATGAATCGTGTTATCACTTCCTTCATTGCTATTATTTTAGTATTTGCTAAATATTTGTGCCGGTCCTCTTTTTTATTTTGATGTGAAAGTTTATCATTTTTCTTTGAGGTTACCCTGTGATTTATAGCTTTCTTCCCACGTGATTTATAGTTTTCTTCCCACATTCAGAACAGTCCGTTCTACCTTGTAGTTGTCTTGACTTCCCTACCATCTATAAGTTCTGTAATGACACAGTTTTTTCCCTGTTTGGTTTGTAATTGTCCTCATTTGTCAATTGATGTCTCTGGTTTTTATGCATTTCTTAGGTTGTTTTAATGAGTAGACTAATGGCTTCAAATGATGATTTTATTTCCAAAGAGGCTAAACTCCTGTGGATATGGGCACTAGGATGAATCACTCCAATAATTCCAACAACTCTTTATTTGTATAATGCCTTGTTTACCCATAGGAGAAACAAGGAATAAATCATTATGTATCTCTGAGTGTACAGAGGTAAAAGTGATGCAGGATCCCAAAGATCCCATATGTATCTATCCACTTCAGCTCATTTTGGTTGAGAACTGTGTTTCAAAGAGGGAAAATTGTTTCCCCATGTCTTTCTTATTTTCCCAGAAAACAGGGCACAAGCCTTGGTAGGGGGCAGCTTATATTATAAATAGGATGAGGGAGAATATCCCTCCTTTGTGACTGGTCATTACAGCTTTATTGGATCCTGATTTTGGGGGGGAGGTCAGGTGGGGGTGCAGGCAAATAGACTTGGTAAAATTAATTTCATCAACTGGGCAACTGAAACTAAGAAAAAGTGTTATTTTACAACATTTCTGTCTTATCAATGAACCAAAAGGCAAATGAAGAAGTAGAAATAACCAGCAACGCATAGACAATGAAGTTTCAAAATGTGGGCCCAGGACTTGCAGCATCAGCATCGCCAGGGAACCAGGTTGAAATAAAATTTTGAGCCTCCTGCTCCAGACCTACTGATTTAGAAATTCTAGGTGTGAAGCTAAGCAACCTGTGCTTTAGTTGAGACTTTCAGGTGATTCTGAAGCCTGTTGAATTTGAGAATCGAAACTATAGACTAAATGAGCCCTGGTAGTGCAAAAATTAAGCACTTGTCTGTTAACTGAAAGGTTGGCAGTTCAAACCCAACCAGCTGCTCTGTGGTAGAAAGACCTGGCACACTTCTCCCATAAAGATTACAGACCAGAAAACCCTATGGGGAAGCTCTACTCTGACATATGGGGTCACTATGAGTCAAAATTGACTCCATAGCACCTAACAACAACATCTGCAGACTAAAGATAAGTGCAGAAAGGGGAAGAATGCCTGCCAGAGGGAGAAATCTTGAGAAAATGGCACAGCATAAATATGGAATGGTATGTTATGATAATTTCTTAGCCACAGTTAACCAACCTGATGGAGTGAGTTGTTGGACCTCAGGGCTTGGGACCATGACTGCAAGGACATCAAGCTCAATTGGCATAATATACCATACAAAAACATTGTTCCACTTCCTACTTTGGTGAGTAGTGACTGGATCTTCAAAGCTTGCAAGTAGCCATCTAGATGCAGCTTTCCTCATCTGGAGCAAAGGAGAAAGAAGAAAATGAAAGATGCATGGAAAAAAATTAGTCCAAGGGACTAATGGGTCATGTGAGCCTTAGCCTATATGAAAATGAGACCAGAAGAACTAGATGGTACCTGGCTACCACTGTCAATCACTTGGAAAGGGACCAGTGCAGGAGATCCTGGAGAGAGTGGGAGAACAATGTGGAACAAAATTCAAAATCACAAAAACAGACCAGGCTTTCTGGTTTAATAGAGGCTGCTGAAACTCCTGAGACCATGGGCCCTAGTTAGCTTTCAGATCTGGGTTGAACTCACTCCCTTAGCTTCCAGCCAAACAATAGACAGGCATATAAGATGAACATTTACACCTTGTAGATACCCTCCTTAGAGGAATTAAACATGAAACATGGGAGAACAGAAGGGAAGTATTTGCACAGGGAGATAGATCAGGGGCCAGGATGCATAGGAAAGAAGAACACAAGGAAGAGGTGGCTACAGGAAGGAAATGGGAAGAGAGCTATTATACATGGGGACTGCAGTCAATATCATGAAACAAAATGTGTATGAACGGCTGTATGGAAAAGTGAATTTGCTCTGTCAACTTTCATTTGAATCACAATAAAAATTTTAAAAAAGAGAAGAACAGAATAATGCATGAAAAAACCTCAGAAAAGTTTAGTTCTTGTGCAAAATAAGTAGACAAGTCTTTTTTAAAATCTAGCACATTTATATGTCTTCTTGTGGTAGTTCAATTTGTGTGTCAACTTGGCTGGGCCTGGTGAAGTGGCTGAGCAGCTGGATCTAGTATTCCCCATGATGAGACTGGTAATCAACTCCATGGGAATCTACTGGGAGCAGCTGAGTAGCTGTCTTAGGGAATGTGGTCTGCTTCCTGTATATAAGCAGAAGCCTTGGGGAATGGTCTCTACTTTGTGGCATGCTTGGACCCTGCATGTAGCCGTGTTGTTGTTCAGCAGCCTGCCATGCTCTGCCAACCTTGGGACTTACAATGAACTTGAAGTGATGGCCTGCTGTGTGGGTTGGTAACATCAGGACTGTGTCTTTTTACTTGTCAGCCTTGGGTTTGTCAGGCTCAGCAGCCAGCAGCTGAGTGAAGAAAAGCCTCCAGCTTCAGTGGGCCAAGAGCTGGAGGCAGAGCTTGACCCCAAGATTGAGGGGCTTTCACCCAACCCCTAAAGCCTGGCACTTTGAACTTAGACTTAAAGCCTCCAAACAGTAAGATTAAATTCCTGTTTGTTGAGGCCCTTCCATTTGTGGTATATTCCTGTCAGAGCTGCACTAGGTAACCAGAACACTTTATTTGGTACTTTGGAACCATTTAACACAAGCAATCCTGATATGTATATTGCTGAGATGTTCCCAGAAGTATTTCTAAACTAATGTTTTATCAACAAATTATTTTATCAAGGCTCTTTATGTTTAAGGTAGTGATCAGCTTACTTTCTTCTGAACTACCTTAATGAACTTTTTTTTTTTTTACACTTTCAAGTTTATTGTATTGAAATTGGCATTCACTAAGACCAGTCATAAATGACCTTGGTAAGCATTATTTTGGCTAGTGCTAATACAAGGAGCAATTGTAAAGGGAAACCCATGGCCTTCTATGTTCACTTAGCAATTATATAGCCCAAAATAGAGATGCTCAAAGAGCTGTTTTGCAATATCTCTAACCTTTCAGTATGCCAAAAGGACAAGATGATATAGCCTCAGGGAAAAGGACACATCTTGGGAGCAGTAAACAGAACAGCAGCCTAAATGCTCTGGTGACCTGGAGCCACAGTCAGATCATCACACATAGATTTGCCAAATAAGAGCAAATGACTTAAAGGACTTAAGATGCAAACACAGCTGAGAAATGAGTTGATCTGATGAACTTTTTGCATGATTCATGGTGAGAATACAATGAAATATAAGAAGACCTGAGAGATTCATTGAGATCCTATTAAATCTTTACCATTCTTACTCCTCAGAGAATCCAGTTATCTGAAAAATATGACATATAACCTGGTTCATTCAACTTTCCCATGCTAATCCAACTCAGAGGAGGAACACTTTCCCTAGCCCATTTTGCTGGTGGCAATATTTGATGAACTGTCCTATTTAGGGAGGAATCTACTGAGGGAGGGAAATTCTTCTCAAATAACCTAACATGTTTGAGAAATTATGGCTTCTGAATTTTACAAGGAAAAGTAATTTTTACTTTGAGAGAAAATCCAAAATAAAGAGACTTGGGAAATAGGACATGCTTCACTCTGGGGACAACAGTGGAGCCTTGCATTTGCTGAGAGTGTACTTTCTTATGTAGTTACATATGGTTTGCATCTGTTAATCTCTTGAGCACCCTATATCTTCAGCATTTCATTGCTTACTGAATTTTCTATTAGTTTTAATTATATAAGAAAAATGCCCCTCCAAAAAATGGCACTTTCTGAATTGTGAGTCCTGCTGTCTTCACTAAATAGTATCTGTTTTATATTGTGGAAAACTCCTGAGAAGACTGCTAACAACTCATCCCATTCAGTTAATTCAACAAATATAATGTGCATCTATTAAGCTAAATGCTAGATACTTCACCTTCACCATTTCTCTAATGTTGTTTATTAAACATTCAGTTCATACATTGGTATTCCTTTGAGCAATACTTAGAAGTGTTCAGAAAGGTCATCAATTTCTATTAAAATATCTTACTATAGTGCCTAATGCACTTGACTGCTAACCAGAAGGCTGGCTGTTCAAACCCACCAGCCACTCCTTGGAAGGAAAATTGGGCAATCTACTTCCATAGTGATATTGTCTCGGAAACCCAAAGAGGGGACACTATGAGCCAAGGCCAACTCAACGGCACATAACAACAACAACTATTTAGTTATATATTCTAAGTGGATATAGGAGTCCCTGTGTGGTGCAAATGGTTAAGCACTGGACTATTAACCAGAAAGTTGGTTCAAACCCACTCAGAGGCACCTTGAAAGTAAGGCCTGGTGATTGGCTTCTGAAAGGTCAAGTTTTGAAAACCCTATGGAATGTGGTTCTACCCTGCACACTTGAGGTCATCATGAGTTGGAAGTGACTGGATGACAACTAACAACTACAAAGTGGAAATAACACAAGGAGAAGAGTAGGAAACTTGGAATCTATTCACAAATCTGCCACTAAACTGTCGTGTAATATTAAACAAGTCCTTTATCCTCTGTAGTCTTGAGTTTCCTCTTGAGTAAAGTAAGGAATTGGATTGGAAAATTACTAAGATTCTTTTGGGGCAGTAGTGGGATTTTGGGCAGTGGTAGAATTCTCACTTACCATGTAGGAGATTTGGTTCAATTCCCAGCCAGCGCACCTCATGAGGAACTACCACTATCTTTCAGTGAAAGTTCTAGACAACAATGGAGTAGGAAGAAAGGTCTGGCAATCTACTTCCCAAAATCATCCTATGAAAACCCTAAGGATCAAAATTGTACCATCTGCAGCTGATCTTGAGAATGGCTCAGGATGAGGCAGTGTTTCATCTCACTATAGAAGGAATCTTCATTAGTCAGGGCCTACTAGAAGGCAGCTAACAACAGCAAAATCCTTTTGGTTATAGGACTTACCTCATAGAATAGTTCATCATCAAGATGTAATCTGAAATATCTGTCTCCAACGATTATGCTTCTGAGAATTCCCAGGCAATATTTTGATTTCAGCATTTGCTGAGTGTGTGACACAGATCACTTGGGGTGGACTCTATAGCCTTAGAATCAGGAATTATTTTGAACTATGACAACTTCCTCCTCCATGTTTGGTGTCAACTCAATTTCTCACCTAAAGGTTAACTGTTCTATGGTCCAACTGTCAGCTACATGCATTCTGGTCAAACCTCTGATGGCTGGCTCTGGCTATCAGCTGAGAAGCCAGTTAGAAAAGATTTGGACCCTGGACATTTACTTTGGGGCTTTCTGATCCACAGGGAAGTATCAAATATTATGAGGATCAAGCACTAAAGCTCTTCTCAGCATAGTCAGGTTTCCACTGTAATTGTATTGCTATAAACTGGATAGTAGCCACCTTATTGCTGTGTACCTCAATCTAGAGGTTCACAGGGGTTCGAGGGAAGCAGACTTGTGAGGCCCTCCAAACATAGCTAATGGCTGCCCCGCCTCCACCCAAGCAGCACACAGCTGTTGCAGTCTGCCTAACCAGCCCTGAACCCTTTCCTGACAAATATTTAAGTCAGCTGCTCTTGAATTTGTGGGACCAAAGGGAAATAGAGATGGGGACAGAAGGTGAGAGAGAGAGAAATGGGAGTTTTCATATCCTGTGTCCTCAAAGAGTTATCATATGGATAAGTTTCAGAGTTCTTTCAGTGCATTACAGACTCACTATGTTTTTCAGGATGAGAGAAATAATCTCAAAATGCTTAACAAATCATGAAGCATTATTGAAATAAGGTGCGTTACTTGGTCAAGTGTCTGGAGAGTCAGTCTCCCCCTTCCCAACTTTCAAAACTCCCTCCTAGTGCCTATGTCCCAAGGCTCTTTTCCCATCTCTCAGCCTTCCTTCCCCAACCCATCCCCTGTCTCTCATCTTACTTCCGATTCCTAGCATATCTGTTTTCATGTCTAAGTGTGCTTTTGTCTATGTATCTCTCTCTATGGCTCTCTATGTGTGTCCAAGTATATCTCTTTCTGTTTGTCTTTCTCTCATCTCTTTGTTCTTTCAAGGCTCTTGTTCTGTGACTGTATTGTTTCTCTTTCTGTATATCACTCTTTCTCCCTTGCTACCTCTCCTCCAACTCATTCCTGATCAAGTAAAAATAAAAGAAATGTAATGCAGTTAACCCATTGCCATTGGTCAAATCTGATTCAAGGTGACCCCATGTATTTCAGTGTAAAATTGAGTTCCATAGGGTTTTCAAATGGCTGTAATCTTAGAGAAGCAGGTTGCCAGACTTTTCTTCTGAGGCAATACTGTGTGAACTGGAACTGTCAACTTTTCAGTTAGTAACCAAGAGCAAATAATTTGTGCCACCTGGGGACCTTTAATGTTTCTAAAAACATCTTAATATTTCTACTGATTCTGATCCCAAAATTATAGTACCAATACACTAAAAAGGAAAATTAGAATTGTTTTATTCTTGATGTCTCTCTGTAAAATAAAAGGTCTGGGCAGATTTGGAAATATTTTCTCAAGCTTGGAAATATGCCCTCAGGAGTGCTCAAATGACAGCCATAAGAATAATATCCATGACCAGGGATTTCAAGTCACACTTTGGGCCTCTGGAATACCTTGGGTGATACTGAGTGCAGAGAGCCAATATGTGGGGTATAGTTTCCACCTATTCACTTCCCAAGGTCTTTACTGTTTATAGGGGCTGGTGACCATCACTGGTCTGGACCCTTCCAGTGGGTATTTTTACCAAGGTAGTAGAACAGATTCATGGAAGTGACTCACATTGGGGATAAAAAGACCTGATTCATTGTCCTCATTGTGACTTTTACTATGTGACATCGAGGTAATCACTTAATTTGCCCTCTTTGCTTTTCTTTATGAAATAGAGAAACACTAAACTGCCTTATGAGATTTTTAAGGTTGTTGGGGCAGTGAAATGAGATAATGCCTTGTGTAAGGGTTTTTTTTTTTTTTTTTGCTTTTTCCTTTGGTTTGGTTTGGTTTGGTTTTTTGTTTTTTAACTCTGAGGTGCTTTGTAAACATACGTTTACAGCAGTGGTTCTCAACCATGGTGAATATGTCTCCCAAGGGACTTGGGCAATGTCTGGAGACAATTTTGGTTGTCACAACTGGATAAGTATTACTGGAATCCACTGAATAGATGCCAAGGATGCTGCTAAGAAGAGCATACAGATGGTCCCCCACAACAAAGAATTATCTGGTCCAAATGTCCAGGCTGCCAAGGTTGAGAAATCCTGGTTTAGAAGGGTAAACTTTTTAGAGTAATCTTATTTGCTTATTATTGTGTCTTCATTTTATTCTCATTGTTTTATTGTTTCTAACATGTCTTTTTCTATAACGTTTTAGATATAATAATTTCTTGATAGAGTTATGAAGATACTTCATGCCCTTAGCAGGGTAAGTTGACCAACATATGTCCATTGATCTTCCAATCCATAATATTCCTGCCTTTGATTAACTCATAGACAATAAGTATGATGTTGTATGTTAAATTATACAAAGAGTCTACCAAAATCTCTTCCAATTATACACTGGTTACAAGTACAGTGACAAAATAGCTAAGTTAATTAATTCAATTATTTGCAAAAAAAATGATTATCTAATATTGAGCAATGTCAAAATGCCCTGGGAGGCATTTTTGAAGCAAATCCAGACATAGCCTCTGCCATCAGGGGCTTTACAGACAGGTGGGGAAGACAGAAAGTTAAAAAATGAATAAACATAATTACAAATAATAATAAGTGCAATAAATGAAAAGAAGTAGATTCTAAGAGTGAAAATATCTGGAAGGGATCTTATCTAAAAGTGAGAAAGCAGAAAGATGTGTCAAGGAAGCCTTCTCTGATTGATATGTGAACTTTGACCTGAGAAAACAGCTGAAGTTAGCCAGGTTAGGAGCCTTTTCAGATGAGAGAATAGCATATGGTAGAGTCTTAAGGTCAGCACTAGCATGAATTATTTAAAAAGTTGAGATTTTCAAATGTCTTTATTCCCTTGTCTTGAACAATCCAAATTCTTTGTGAAAAGTTATTTGCTAAGTGAATTTGTCTATGTTTCTCATTTTTTACATATAGCCTCACAAATTGATAACAATTTTGTTCATTGCTATTTTTCTCCTTTCTTTTGAAAAGCATACGATTAATACAATGACATTGATAAATATCATATGATCATGAATAATAAACTCCAAGTAAGGAAAGTTAGAGGCTATAAATTTGTCTAACTAGAAGGGATATCCAACACCAACACCCTAATGTTACAGGTGAGAAACAAAGAAATTACGTGATTTACATGAACATCACTCTACTTATCTGTAGGACTCTGACTATAACCAAGGTTTTTGGATTTCTAGTCTTTCCATTATTTTTCACTCTTTCCATTATATCATCTTGCTTTTATTTGGGATGCATCAGTAGCATCAAGAAATGCCACCATATTTTTTCCACAAGATGTTCCATGGTGTCAGAATCTGAGACAGACATTGTTGTGTATTGATCCCTGCTCTGTTCCAATGTGGAATTTTTTATTGTTTTCATTCAAAGACTAATTACTAAACTAAGTTAATCCAGGAGATACCCTTCAAATTAAAAGTTAAAAATATGCTCATATTGATAAATATTGAATGTTATTTTAATAGATAAAATAATTTATGTAGGGGAATGTATCTTTTCTAATATCTTATGTAGCCAGGTGGAGATACAGTACATTTAGACGTTCAGATTCCTCTTCACCTTTCATCATCTTTTGTGTGTGTATGTGTGTGTGTTTGGCTTGGTGGAGATGTGGTGAGGTCTGATTTATATAAGCCACATTCATAGGTTGCTCTCTGGCTTCTGATTGGATTTGGCCAATTGGGTAGCTCTGGTAGGAGGGATGGAGGAAAGTGAGATCAGGATATTGATGAGCTCAGGCTGCTTTCCTGTAGGGTCTCTATTAGATATCTGCATCCCTTAACCTTGACCAAAGTATCCTGTCAGGCTTCCAAAGCAACAGAGTTCTCTCCCTCTCTCTCTGTCTCTCTCTCACACACACACTTTTTTACTCTCTTGCTCTCAGTCTGGCTCTGTGTCTTACTCTCAATTCCAATATCCATTCCTTCTGTCTTTCAGGCCTAGGGTTGGTTGTTGTAGCAAAGGCCTATTTACCTACCCCCCAGACCATCATGCCATCCTTTTGGTTTCTTTATATTCTGCCCACATCTCAGTAAACAATGCTTAAAAAATAATTTTAAAAAAGTCTCCCCAAATGATTAAATGTGTCATCTGTTATCTGTATAAATCCCACATGCTGTTCAAATCCACCTAATGGTTCCTCAGAAGAAAGGCCTCTCTGCTTCCAAAAGTTCACAGCCACTGAAAACCCCATGGAGCACAGGTGTACTCTGAGACACACTGGATTGTAATTGGCTTGATGGCAACTTGTTTTCATAGTGAACAGGAAGGCAGTACTGTCCATAACTAAACAACTTCCATTGTTAGCTGTTCACACATACATGAAAGTTGTAATGTACAGAGCAGTCCTTTATTTCATATTTGAGTTTTATCTTTCAACTTGGGATGATTTTGTCCTCCGAGGCACATTTGGCAATGTGTAGACAAATTTTTGGTTGTCATAATTGGGGAAAGGGTTCTACTGGCATGTGCAGAGGTCAGGGATGGGACTAAGTATCCTATAACGCAGAGGACACCCCCCACAACAAAGAATTGTCTGTCCCATAGTATCAATAGGTCCAAATTTGAGAAACTCTGTTTTAGCACATACCCTATGTTTACTTATATCTTGTCTTTTGAAATGGAGAAGTGTGTTTGACTGAAGAATGGTGAGAAATAATTCACTTAGTAGGATGAAAATTCTTTGTCCATTTTCTTCTATTTCAGAATGATGAATTTTTTTAAGAATCACTCTGAGAATTTAGAAAAAGTAAAATTATATTTCCCTTTCTGCCATTGGTATATGGTCTTTCTCATGAAAAAATCCATTTTCATGTCAATGTCCATTTAGACTCCTTAGCCTGGAACTAAATATTCAGACTTGGCACAGAGTAGTTTCCTTTTGGGTGCCACGTTCCCTTTATGGTATCTGCTTGCTACTATTAAACTTACAACTCAGACATGTATTTCAGTGCTTGTATCCTGTCTCCTTTTCCTGTTTCTACTCTCTTTACTCCTCCCCATTACCGGTTTTATTAAATTTTGGAAACTCACAAACTTTTAAAAAGATCAATCTGCCAAAATTCTTAAACATTTTCAGGAAACCAGAACTAACAGAAAACATGTAGGTAACTTTTTAATTTTTTTCCCTAGCTGCTCCATGGGCTGATGCTAAGCCTCAGAGATTGTACTGTTACTAAACCTGAATAGCTCTTCTTTCTAATCAATATTTTAAGCCACTTTGCCACATTGTCATTCTCATCTTTTTAGTCAGAATCACTTGTTATACAAAAGGCTATTTTACAATAGACTTCTTGGTAAAGTTAAATTTCTTATTTTATCTCTTTGGTACCATTTTTGTAGGTACTCATAAGAGTTCTATCTTAGATGGAAAAAGATCCTAGTTTTACAAGTGTGGTTGATGAACTTGGAACTAGTAAAAAATAATGGGTTACTTAAAACAGTCTGTCACTGGTTCGTTGTATAACTTTGGGAAATCTGATTCACTTCTCAGGAAAACCATTTCGTTTCTCATTTTCAAATTAGAGATGACACAAGTGTCCAAAGCATGGATTTAGCCAACAATTTGTAATAACTGGGTCCAGGACTATGATCATACCTTCTGTGCAAATTGGCATGGCTCATCTTCTTCTCTGACCTGAAGGAGGAAGACCAGAAACATGAAAGGCTGCATGTGGACTCAGCAGTCATAATGAAATACAGCTGAAATGTAGAAATAAGGAAATATTCTACCTCACCTAACAAGAAAGTTTGAAATATTGGTTTTCAAGCTGTCTGAGTAACTTCAAATGTCTCAACTCTGAGAAGACTGCCATTCCTTTTTGTCACATCATCACATTGCCAAATGCCAAAATGAGTTTTCTAAGAAATAACAACGGGAAACGTTTCTTTCTGTAGAAGAGGATTAAATGATTTTGGCGAGGACTTCAGTGAGACATTTTTTTGAATGAATATGACAGATTTGGAAGCACAAATGCCACCCTCAATCCTAATAATGTTATTTTAGTAGTCATTGGAGTGTTTGCACTATTGAAGGAGAGACACCAGGACTTCAAATGTAGAGAAATCTGCTCAGTGTTGAAATAATACATAATGGTAAAAATATGGGTTCATTCATATTAGAATAAAATATAATCCAGTAAATTTTGCTTGCTTCATTAATTTGACAGATTGTTGACCTTCAAAATGTGCACTGATGACTGTAGTTCTTAAATTCAAAAACATTGTCACTTGCATAGCTTTGTATCATTTCAATTTGGTTCAGCTCCCTGCTAAGAATTTGCAGTTCCACCCCAGATATACTGAATCAGAATCTATATTTTAACAAGATCCACAGATGATTCTTATACAGCCTCAGATAAAATATACATTCTGATTCAGTATATCATGGGTGGAAATGAAAGTTTTCAGCAAGGAGTTGAACTAGAATGAACTTTCAAAGCCCTAGTCAATTGTATGACAAACTGCTATTTTTAAGTACAGTTAAGAAAAAAAAAAAAAAGTAATTATAGGGCCATTATTTTAAGTACAAGGAGAAAGAAATATTAGTACCAATTTAATTCTGACACCCAGTTGCCAGCAAGTCAATTCCAACTCACAATATCCCTATAGGACAGAGTAGAACTACCAGATAGGATTTTCAAAGCTATAATCTTTACAGAAGGAGATGGCCACATCTTTCTCCCATGGAGTGGCTGGTGGCTTCAAATAACCAGCCTTTGGGTTAGAAGGTGAGAATTTAACTACTATGCCACCAAGTCTCCTTAATTTTGACATAATGCTTTCTAATTCCATTGAGTATAAGAGTCATCTCAACTCAGATGTGTTAAAATGTGAAAAATGGATGTCTTGAACAGATGAAATATTTAAGGTCCATTTTTTATTTTGAGTTGTATTGCATAAAAATGTGTTGAGAAAGTGTTGTTGCTGTTTTCATTATCAGGCTAAGCCTCTTTAGGGGAGTCTTGTTAACCTGGATGAATTAAAATTCTATTCAACTCAGGTTTCATGTGCCCAATATTTTAGTTCAAAAGTAGAGTATTTTTGAGTTCCGGTAAGATGGAGGACTAGGCAGAAAGACTGCACAAACCCTCTTCAACAAAGAAAATGGAACCAATTAACACAGAAGATAATCCTGGACCCCTGAGCCTTGAAGGGAAGGATATAGATGTGGACTAAACCCCAACTAGGAGAAGAATATGCATGAAAATACCAAAAAAGGAGACAGACAGAGCTGCGATCTGGCAGCAATCCTGAGCGATCCTGACGGCATGGCACAGACAGCTTTGAGAGTGCCAAGTGCTGGTAGGACCTAAGAATTAACCTAAAAATCAGCCCTGCTAGACAGGGACTGCACAAAGGACTGCTCTGGTGGCTGGGGAATAAACAGAGAAGGTGAAGAGAAACGCAGGCTGAGCTGTGGACTTTTGCTGGTCCGGAGAGTGCCACCAGTTTGAATGTTTAAAAGCAGCTTGACTATTTTGGATATTTAAACAGACAGCGCTCTCGCAGATTCCTGGGGCTTAAGAACATGTTCTGCTTTCCAGCAACCCCAAGGGCACTCCGGACCTGCAAGACTGACAAGGTGTGACATTCCCCTTTTTTTTTTTTT
>NW_006921798.1:1522674-1534381 GCF_000298275.1 Orycteropus afer afer
CTGGTCCGATAGAGCCTGGTGGAACCACTGAGACTATGGCCCCTAGCTGCCCTTCAGGTCTGGAATTGAACCCATACCTGTGGTTTCCAGCCAAACAAAAGACAGTCATATGAGTTGAACATTTACCTGAGGTAGATACACTCCTTGGAGAGAACAATCATGGGAGACAGAAGACCTGCGCACAGGGAGACAGCTCAGGGGGCAGAAGTGCATGGAGGGATGGACACTGGGAAGGGGTAACTATGGGGAGAAGTGGAAGGGGAGCTGTTGCATTGTGGTAAACTGTGGTCAATGTCATGAGACTAAGTGTCTATGAACTGCTGTATGGAAAGTAAATCTGCTCTGTAAATCTTCACCCAAATCACAATAATAAAAAAAAAAAGTAAAAAAAGAGTGTTTTTCTACACAACAATATGCATTGTAATGCTCATTGCGGCACTTATCACATTTGTCAAAATATGGAAACAAACAAAATATCCATCAACAGATGAATGGGTAAGCAAAATGTGGTTTACACATACGGTGGAATATTACGCACCTGTAAACAGAAATTGCTCCTTGGAAGCTAGAATAGCCAGACTTCATCTGACCTACTTTGGTCATGTTGTAAGAAGGGACCATTCCTGGGAGAAAGATATCGTACTTGGTAAAGTGGAGTGTCAACAAAAGAGGAGAAGGCCCTCAACAAGATGGATTGACACAGTGGCTACAACGATGGGCTCAAGTGTAACAAGGATCGTGGAGCTTGCATAGGACTGGTCCTGTGGTTGCAACAGGGGGTTCAAGCATAGCAAGCATTGTGAAGACGGTGCAGCACTGGTCAGTGGTTTGTTCTTTTGTACATAGGGCTGCTATGAGTCGGAGATGACTTGATGGCACCAAACAACAACAACAACATAAACAAAAATTAAATCTTAATGCATGCCCCAACATGGATAAACCTTGGAAGCATGGTGAATGAAGTAAGTCAGTCACAAAAGGGCAAATATTGTATGATCTCACTTATATGGAATCAACAAATAGGTCTTTAAAAAATGATCATACAAACAAATAAATGAAAGCAACAACAGTTGCCCTTGAATCCATTCCAACACATGGCAATCCCATATGAGCAGAGTAGAACAGCTCCATAGGGTTTTCAAGGCCATGACCTTTCAAATGTATATCCCTAGGCTTTTCTTCCAAGTCAACCCTGGATGGGTTCAAATCACCAACATCTCAGTTAGTAGTTGACTATTTAACCATTTGCGCTACCCAAGGATACCTAACAAACGTATTTGTTGATGTTGTTAGGTGCCATCAATGCTCTTTTGACTCATAGCAACCTTATGTACAACGGAACGAAACACTGCCCAGCCCTGCACTGTCTTCACAATCTTGCTATGCTTGAACCCCTTGTTGCAACCACTGCCACTCCATCTTGTTGAGGGTCTTTCCCTTTGTTGTTGACCCTCTATTGTAATATCAACCAAACATTATTAATGTTTACAGGGTTGGGAAAAGAGGAAAAGGGGAAGTTTTGGCTTAGGGTGTATTGGATTTATATCAATAGTTTGGTGAAGCAGAGTGAGAATGAATGCACACTTGAAGAATATAATCAATCTTACTGAGTTATAAATGCAGGAATTTTTGAATCGGTGTATGTTTGTTGCATATATTTTCATCACAATTAAAGAAAAAGAAGGGAAGAAATTCAAGGAATGAACCCTAAATTAAAGAATATTCTCATTTCCTTAGAAGCATGACTTGGTCTAGATCATCAAGGAAAGATTAAATAACTTGTGTTATTAAAAACAAAAGAAAGGTGTTCACACGACTACAGTACAGCAACTAAAGTTTCTTCATAATGGATTGTAAAATATGAGGCTTGTAGCACAATATCAAATAAGATTTTTTTAAATATAAGAATATAATAGTAATTGTAACACAATTAATGAGGAAAACATAGATTTATCCTACTCAATCCATTTCCTTTATTCATTAATTCAAAAGAGTCCTTACTATATGCCAGTATAAAAATAATTACAGATAGAGTATCTTGTCAGCTAAACTGAAAGGTAGAACTGAAGCTACCCATACTAAAGCACTGAAAAATAGAAGGATGGAAAATACAGAGGGAGTATAAAGATATATATGGAAATTATTCTTAAATTGTGATATACATTTAATTATGGTTTCAAGAAGTTAGAAAGGAAATCGAACAAAATATGTGAAAAAAAATTAACAAGAATTTTCTAAAATTGATAAATAATGGCATCCACAAATTTTAAAAAGATCTATAAAACCGAAACAAGGTAAACACAAAGAAAAATAAACTCCAGGCTGCACCATCTTCACAATGCTTGCTATGCTTGACGCCCTGTTGCAACCACTGTCACTCCATCTTGTTGAGGGTATCATAGAAAAATATTCTAAAATTCAAAGACATCTTCAAAGTTGCTGGGGGTTGGGGTGGGGGATGTTTATATCTTTAAAGAAACAGATGATTTCTCAATGAAACAAAAGAAGCCAGAAGATAATAGAATGACACATTTTAAGTGCTTAAAGAAAATAATTGTCAGCCTCAAATTCTATACTTAGTGAAATTTTATTTCAGAATTGAAGGTAAATAGACAAAGATATCAACATAATTTAATGGAAGATAGAACAACCTTTTCAACTATTGATGGTAGAACAATTAGATATGTGCATGCAAAAAAAGAGACATTAACTGAAAATGGATTGGTAACCTAAATTTAAAAACTAAGATCATAAAAATCTCAGAAGAAAAGAGGAGTAAATTTTTGTCATCTGAACTTGGGCAACTATTTCTTAAATACAAAACCAGAGCAAAACAGTAAAAGAAAAACACTGATAAATTGAACTCCATAAAAATAAATAATATATTCACTTCAAAACACACCAACAAGAAAGTGAAAGCCATGAACTAGGAAAAAATATTTATAAATCATATATCCAATAAGGAACTTGTATTCTGAACATATAAAGTGCTCTTACAACTCAATTATAATAATAATTGTTGTTGTTGTTATGTGCCATCCAGTCGGACCCGACTCATGGCGACCCCTCCTTGCGTTTCTGAGGTAGTATCACTACGGAAGTAGATTGCCCCATCTTCCTTCCAAGGAGTGGCCGGTGGGTTTGAACCGCCAGCCTTCTGGTTAGCAGTCAAGTGCCTTAGGCACTATGCTACCAGAGCTCCTATAATAATAATTAGTCAATTAAAAATTAGTCAATTAAAATATGTGCAAAGGAGACCTAACTCTATTTTGAATATTGACATACATTCAGATGTCATTTGTTTTTTAGTTATTTCCCAAATGCTTGCTGACCATTAAATCAGTAATGTGGCTATACTTAGACAAGTCTGGGCCAAGTCAAGAGAAGGGCATTTTGCTCTCAGGAGGTATAAGGTTTAACGTAGATTAGCCAGTTTGCAGAAAGATTATCACACAAAGAACTGGGGAACTTGCCTGGGCATTTACCAAAATTAACCAATCAGATGCATCTTATCTAATTTAAGTTAAAAGTTGGGGTCTTAGTATTGTCTTGTAACCACTTTGTCACTATTACTCAGGGTTGCATAATCATGAATTATCCCCGAATTACCACACAGACTGGTAATCAAAACCCCAGAACCAATCCTGTAACCTTGTATAAGCTGCAATTTTGCATGTACCAAATCATGGTCCTTTCCCCACTTCTGTAGTCCCATCTCCAACAGTGATGGATTGACCTACCACCAGTCATGATCATGTGATGATTTCCTTTGTTCTCTAGCATATAAAAGGAAAACCATGGTTGTGAGTCAGTGGATTCCATTGGCCACTATGTAGTGTGCATGCTGATTTTTTCTCTCACCCATGATTATGTTTGCTTTCCTTTGTTCTGTTTAAGGCTTAATAAAAGGGTTTCCACGGAAAAAATAATAATAGACATTTCACTAAAGAATATATATAAATGACAAATAAGCATATGAAAATATTCCCAAAATTATTAGTTATTAGGGAAATGCAAATCAAAATGACAATGAGATATCACTTCATCCTCAATGGAAAGGCTTTTGTTAAAAAAGACAAGATAATAATAAGTATTGACAAGGATGTGGAAAAAGTAAAACCCTCATACATTGCTGATGGTAATATGAATTGGTGCAGCCACTTTGGAAATCATTTTGTCAGTTTTTCAAATTGCTAAACATAGACCTTGTGGCCTAGTGCCTAGGGCATTTGATTGCTAGCCAGAAGCCTGATGGTTCAAACACACCAGCCACTCCTCGGAAAGAAGATTGGGCTATCTACTTTCTTAATGATACCACCTCGGAAATCCAAGAAGGAGTTGCTATGTGTCGGATCCGACTCAGCAGCAGTGATTTTTTTCAAATATAGATTTACTGTTTAATGGAAAATATATATACGTTTTAGAAAAATATATGTATAGAAATAATCATAGGAGCTCTGGTAACATAGTGCCTAAGGCACTTGACTGATAACCAGAAGACTGGCGGTTCAAACCCACCAGCCACTCCTGGGAAGGAAGATGGGGCAATCTACTTCCGTAGTGATACTACCTCGGAAATCCAAGGAGGGGTCGCTATGTGTCGGGTCCGACTCCACGGCACATAACAATAACAACAACAGAAATAATCATAGTAGTATTATTCATCAGAGCCAAAAACTGAAAGAAATAGTAATATTCATCAGCTGGTGAATGGAGAAAGAAAATGTTGTATATCCATACAATGGACTATTATTCCACATTGGTAAGCACACTGATACATGATACAACATGGACGAATCTCAAAAATATTATGATTACTAAAAGAAGTCAGGCACAAAGACCACATAATATGTGAAATGTCTGGACAAGGCAAATCTATTCAGACACAGTGTATAGTAGTGGTTGCCTGGGGCTGGGAGTAGAAATGGGAAGTAACTGTAAAATGAGCACAACGTTTCTTTTTGGGGTGATAAAAATGCTCTAAAATTAGATTGTGCTAATGATCTTCACAAATACATTAAAAATTATGAAATTGTACATCTAAAAGGAGTCCATTTTATTAAGTAAATTTTAAATCAATAAATTTGTTTTTAAAATGAAAACAAAATAGTGTTTAAGCATAAAAAAGAATGAATCATAAGTAGATCTGCAATAACATAAATAGTAAAAAGTATCTGTTAGATAGCAGATGCCAAATGGAAGCCTAGTGATGCAGGAAGGAATAAAGGCTAAAGGAAATAACAAATGCAGTAAGAATGTAAATAAATAGTTACTATATAAAAAGTGCAACAATCATAATAATAATAAAATAACAATAATAATATAAAGATCTCCGTTGGGAAGAAAGAAAATAAATGTAATTGAAATGTCTTAAGATCCTTGAAAAGTGCGTGTGTGTGTGTGTGTGTGTGTTATGTGCCGTCGAGGCGGACCCAACCCATAGCGACCCCTCCTTGGGTTTCGGAGGCAGTATCACTGCGGAAGTAGATTGCCCAACCTTCCTTCCCAGGAGTGGCTAGTGGGTTTGAACCGCCAGCATTCTAGTTATCAGTCAAGTGCCTTAGGCACTAAACTACCAAAGTTCCTATAATTTAAAAATAATATATAAGATTAAAAAAATCAAAATTAATAAAATAATAAAAAGTATTAGGCCAAGAATTGTCTTTCAAATGGTATATGATTCTTGGCTATCAATTGCATAGCTTGATCTATATTGTATTCCCCATATTGGGACCTGTCATAAACTCTATATGGCATATTTTACCAACATGTATATTCCTATTGGCATAAGAGTCTACCTCGTGTGTGTCCCAAGTAGCAGGGCTGCTTGCCTTTTATCTTCTATGGGCCCTGCTCAAAGCTAACAACCTGTGTGTTACTTAGTATTTCCACGTGTGCCTCCAGAGTTGGAAAAGTTCTAGCAGGCATGTATTTCCTTCTTCATCATGACAGATGAAAGAGACAATAATTTTCCTCTTACTTTGGAAAGTCTTTCTTAGCATGACCCAGATCACGGACCCTTATTGACCTCACTGTTGGGGTTATTGTTGTGAGGTACAGTGATTTTCAACAGAGTAGAACTGTCCTATAGGGGAGCAGATCATCAGGTCTTTCACCTGTGGAGCCGCTGGGTAATAGACCATTGAATATTTGAAGAATTCATCTTCCTCCCTTTGGAGTATATGTACCTTACTGAGATAATGTACTTGCTACTTCTCATTCATCCATTTATTTATCCTTTTTATATTTTCTTTTTTATTGTGCTTTGGGTGCAAATTTACAGAGCAGAATTTGTTTTACATTCAACTGTTCATGTACATTTGGTTTCACTCCCAAATTATCATCCCCAACCCTAACCCACTTTCCTCCTCCTCCCTTCTCAGTGACCGCCCCCCCCTTCCCTGTGCCCTTCTTAGTTATGCACTTCTGTCTATCCAGCTTTCTCCATGTGAATGCCGCCCTTCTGGTATCCCATGGCCGATTGCTCCAAGGAGTGTATCTCCGTAGGGTAGGTGGGTGCATCACGCTGGGTTGGGTGTTCTGCATTTATCCGTTATTGCAACAGTGAAATATTCTGTGCAATATCTAGAGAGTCTTCAAACTATAACAAGAATAGAGATAACACAGCTCTGCAGGAAGATCATAAATGTATACTGTTATCCACCCCACATAAATACAAAATGGTTCTCTTTTTTTTTTTAGGAATGTGAAAAAATGCATTCACCAGATCATTGGCTTCATACCATGTACCTAAGGCTGGGTTAGCAAAGATAACATTTTGAGGAAGAAAAATGTAATCAAGTCTATAATTGACTGAGTTTGCAGGAATCCATTGCTTAGGATCTACTTAGTTTCTGTAGGGGCCAGACTAGCTAATAAAACAGTGATAATTGTGAGTACCACCCTTGTATTCTGTATGTCTTCAGGGATGTCAGCATTATCTGACATTCTCCCAGAATGGATGCTTTGTGTTTTGTATCTAAGCTGGAGTGGAAGAAGAGGGAAAATTTTTAAAGGATTCTGCTTCATCACTCACGTTGATAGCTTCTACCACACAAGCCAAAGTGCATGAGAAGGTTCTGTGAACTATCAAATATAAACTGTCCAATTATATACTCTAAGTCAGAAAAAAAAAAAAAAAAAAAACGGGGTTAGTGGACCTATTGTAAGCCAGCTCTGTGCCAAAACTCTCTTTATTATTTGACTTCTGTGTAGACCTAACACATGTAGTATTTGTATTAATTGGTCTTTCTACCAAGAATACAGTTCCCACAGATATACACATGACTGACTTGCATTTTTTTCAAATGCTTATTCATATCTCAACTTCTCAATATGTCTTACCCTAATCACTCTAGTTAAAATTGAAAACTTCTGCCCCACTTGCACTTTAGATCATCTTTAAATTAGTATGTAATTTAATTATTACCGTAATACATGTCTTTGTATTATGTGTCTTGTTTGTTGACTTGTACTCCAAACTTATATATTACCACTAGTATTCAAGTTCCACTAGAGCAGGGGTTTGGGGCAATTTTATTCATTGCTGAATTTGCAAATACCCAAAACAATGCATGGCATATACTAAGTAAACAATACATATTTACATTTTAGTAGTTTAAGATACTTGAAAATATATTTTTCTTATAAAGATAAGAAAATATAGCTTTCACCTTATTTCATAATATCAATCTAAACACCTATGAAGTCCAAACTCTTCCCAAATAAGCTTAATTGATGTTCAATGTTCTCACTTTACACCATTTTTTTAGGGAAGAGATTACTGTCCAGAAGCTAAAAGGTCATCCAAGTGATGTACTAATTACAAGCATCCAAAGCAACAGAGAGTAGGATGAATAGTGATGTCACTCCACCATCAGAAAGAGATGAATGGGAGAGACTGTATCTACTATTCCTCTGCTTACTGTACCTCAACTTGTCATAAATGGTAAAATGCAAAAAGATGACAGAAACTAAGCTAATTATAGTAGCTTCAATAATATCATGCAAGAATCTATTTCAGCCATTTTAGAACATTGCTTTATAAATCTATCTATCTACATGCCTTCATTTTACCTGGGGTGTAACTATTTACTCTAAATGATTATTGTAATACAATCTGTCACTGGCATTTATTTCTAGACTAGAACACAATGTCATCTCTTGAGCATTTGACCATTCTTGGGCAAACCTCACAGCACCTTCCAAATTTGATTATATTATCATATCTAACATGTTAAAAAGAATGATAAAATATTCATCCTCCATTTGTTGTTGATTCATTTATTTAATTATATTCAAAATATTGTCCTAGCAGACAATTAGTTTTTAACACAAGTTAAGAATATCGTAGACACTCAATCACTTGCCATATGCAATATATAATCATTCAGTGAGTTATATTGTTGTCAAGTAACATAGAATCATCCAGGACTCCTGACAACCCCATGCACAATGAGATCGAACTACAGTGATACATTATGTGTTCACTGGCTGGTATTTTTTTTTTTTTTTTTAAAAAAGATTACCAGGCATTTCTTCCTTGCTGTCTGAGTCTGGAAGTTCCACTGAACTTATATTCAGCATCTTAGCAACATGCAAGCCTCCACTGACAATAGGTGGTGGCTGCATCTAAGTGTACTGGCCAGGAATTGAACCTGTGTCTCCCACATGGAAGATGAGAATTCTACCACTGAACCACCACAGTCCTCTCACTGTGAGTTATGTTGTTGTTGTTGTTATGTGCCATCGAGTCAGACCTGACTCATAGCGACCCCTCCTTGGGTTTCCGAGGCAGTATCACTACAGAAGTAGGATTGCCCAACCTTCCTTCCGAGGAGTGGCTGGTGGCTTTGAACCGCCAGCCTTCTGGTTAGCAGTCAAGTGTTTTAGCCACTATGCTACCAGAGCTCCTATCATAATAACACTACCATAGCAACACCCAAATCCCAGGAAACATTCTTCAAAACATTAAAATCAGATGTATAAAACTAGTTCAATTCTTGGGGATCCCAAAAATAATCACTTTATGAAAAAAACCTGTAAATATTTAAAAGTACATATTCCTTATCTATGTAGCAGTTATATCAGTGTATACTTTTCTAGTAATAAAGTTAACACATGCTCATTGTGTAAAAACTCTAAAAATATTTTTGAGATCAATATCCAGTTTCTTAGAGTACATCAAAGTCACACAGTAGCAATATTCAGAAAGAATTTACTAAACCCGTGAAAACAGTGCATCTCCCATTAGTTTGTCACAGTAATCTTGAAATTTTAAGATTTTAAATATAATTAGTATTTTCTTCTTTTTGTAATCTACTGTGGAGAAAAAAAATTAATAATTTTAATTGTAGGAAAAAACAATCTACTCCTCTTCCCCACCCCCACCCCCAAAGGGAAGAAAAGAGACCATATTTGACTTTCATGATTTCTTGTGTTGTCTATTTTAGTCTGGATACAGAACATTTCCAAAACTAGGTCTTATTTTATTTCTTTAATAGGTTCTTTCTCTGAAAACACACAATTAAAATTAATAAGAGAAATACAATAAAAACCTTAAATGAGAGTTTATATAGTGCATTCCTTACAACAGCTGCTTCTACTTCATTTTAGATTAGCCAAGCTTTATGTAGAGTCTTTGAAGCTGACCTTATAGAACTGCAATACTATTAGCCCTCAAGCACGTGTTTCCGATTTTGTATGTCTGAGATAACATTCTTTATAATATCGGAAAAATGAAACTGCTTTGTGTTCAAGATGAAAAAAATCTGAGTATCACTTAAAATATCATTGAAATCACTAAGGATGTTGCCAATTGGAGGTACAGGGAACCATAGGCTTTATCGCATTCTCTTTATTCACTATTTTAGCTTTTAGAGAGTCTTAGTGAAATTTTATGTTTATGTGTAATAACTTTCTTCTATGAAACTTAAATAATTTTGTGTTTGCTAGTTGGTGAATATTTTCAATATTCTTATGAAATAGGCAGGAAATTCCTTTTGGTTAAGGCATAAATAAAAATAAATTCACCTTCTATTAAGTAGCATTGAAAAGGATATCTAATGAATTGTTACCCCAAAACGAGCTATTCTTCATCTGAGATCCAAGATAAGAGACAATTGGTTTAAAATGTTCTTAAATTGCAATAGGGGAAATAGAAAATCATAATATGAAAAATTTTTCTAACAGCGAGAGTTAAAATGAGAATGGACTAGCTGGCTCAGGAGCTCTGGAGATGTAGTGCTAAGGCATTTGACTGCTAACCAGAATGTTGGCGGTTCAAACCCACCAGCCACTCCTCAGAAGGAAGACTGGGCAATCTACTTCCGTAGAGATACCTCCTCGGAAACCCAAGGAGGGGTCGCTATGAGTCGGATCCGACTCAACAGCAGTGAGTTTGGTTTTATGGCATGCACATTATTAGTGGTCCCCAAGATGCCAGCCAAGGACTGGAATCCTCAAGAGGCACAACACACCCTATGACCTTGCATTATATATCTTTTCCGTCATAGGACCTTCAGTCACTTGTACTTTCATAGTTCTCCTGCCATAATCCCAAGCCTCAGGGAAACATTTCTCCGTATCAATGGGTTTGTCTGGACAGTCTACAGAGCTCCACGATACAACAGTGTCTGTGAGCCATCATTCACGTTTTGGAAAAGGATAAACAAAGATATATTTACATGATTGATAGTGGGAGGAAATTAATTCATGTCCATTTCAAACTCAAAAACTCCATATCAATTAAAATTATATAGAAGCATTTTTTTCAATCAATATAGGAAAGAGAATGCTGTTACAAATTGTCCTCTCTTAAGGATATTATTGAAGTGATTATTAACTGAAGAGGTGGTACAGCCAAGGGCCTTACAACCATACAAATCAAAATGTTTAACATATTTATTGTCTCTCTTAAAATAATTCCTAATTCATTAGGAAATCTAATAAATAGTTACCCAGAATATTTCAGTTAGCTCTTTTGAGAACTAAAATAAGAGGAAGCAACTATGGCTCTGCACCATAGAGAATTAACTCACCCTTTTTATTAATCTCTCTATGGTTTCTCAAAATATGTTGTAATTTGCATAAGTGGTTTAGAATGCTATGCCTTAACATTTCTTCCACCAAAACATGACCTCATTGATTTAATACAGTCCACAGGGGAAAAATTGTTGATCTAACATCACCCTGCCAATATTCCAAAAAGTATCAAAAAATGAGCCTATAAATTCCTTTTAAGTTTTGGGCCTCAATTCCACATGTTGTGGTTGTTGGCTATTCATAGACATCATTCCAAATATCAGGAATCTTCAGTTTTATTAAATGCATTGGCTTAATTCAAGTGATTATTTTCAGAATTCCACACACTTTTTAAAAAAATTTGTCTGTGGATCCATATTTCAATTAAACATTCCTCCAGAAATAATCACTTGTTTTATTTTCCACTCATTAAAGTTTGGCCTAATTCAAACATGGGTATATGGATGGATAGATGGGTGGACAGGCTAAATGATTAGGTATGTCTATGAAATGGGGAGGGTATCCAAGAACATATACAGGGTTGGCAGACAATGGTCCTTTAAGTTTATGTGAATGATCCGAATTCCCAGGTAGAGCTGACAAGGGGCAAGGTTGTGGTCACTGCTTGGTCACAGCCAGCTACCCAGAGGGACCGAGTAGTTGAACCTGTGGGCTTGGGACCATA
>NW_006921798.1:1535102-1556701 GCF_000298275.1 Orycteropus afer afer
ACAATTAAATAAATAAATAAAAAAATATAAATAAAGTATAATAAACACATTTGGGAAAAAAAAAAAAAATTGGCCTAATTGAAATTTTATAAGATTTTGAGGAGACAGTCCTTTAAACCATCCAGTAGGTCATGGTTTTCTCTACTCTTCTCCCTGCTGGCATCTTTTCTTCTTGTTGTTAGGTGCTGTTGAGTCGGCTCTGACTCATAGAGACCCTGTACACAACAGAACAAAACACTGCCCAATCCTGTGCCAGCTTCACAATACTGACTATACGTGAACCCATTGTTGCAGCCACTATGTTCATTGATCTCATTGAGGGCCTTCTCCTTTTCTGTTGACCTTCCACTTTACCAAGCATGATATCCTTCTCCAAGGAATGGTCCCTTCTGACAACATGATCTCGTTTCCAAGAAGAATTCCAACTGCACTTCTTCCAGGACAGATTTGTTAGTTCTTTTGGCAGTCCATGGTATTTTCAGTTTTCTTTGTCAGCACCACAGCTCAAAAGCATCAATTCTTCTGCAGTCTTCCTTATTCATTGTCCAACTCTCACATGCATATGAGACGACTTAAAATACCATGGCTTGGATTAGGTGCACCTTAGTCTTCAAAGAGACATCTTTGCTCTTTAGAACGTTAAAGAGGTCTTTTGAAGCATATTTGCCCAGTGCAATATGTTATCTGATATCTTGACTAATGCTTCCATTAGTGTTGATTGTGGAACCAAGTAATATGAAATCTTTGACAACTTTGATCTTTTCTCCAATTATCATGACGATACTTATTGGCCCAGTTATGAGGATTTTCGTTTTCCTTATGTTGAGGTGATGGATCACACTATACTGCAGACTGTGGTCTTTAATTTTCACCAGTAAGTGCTTCAAGTCATCCTCACTTTTAGCAAGCAAAGTTGTGTCACCTACATATTGTAGGTTATTAATCCTGATGCCACACTCTTCTTCATGTAGTCAAGCTTCTCTTCTCAGATTATTTGCTCAGTGTACTGATTGAATAAGTATGGTGAAAGGATACAACCCTAACACACTCCCTTCCTGATTTTAAACCATACAGTATCCCCCTTTTCTGTTCAAACAACAGCCTCCTGGTCTATGTACAAGTTCCTCATGAGCACAATTAAGTGTTCTGGAATTCCCATTCTTCTCAGTGCTATCCATAATTTATTATGATCCACACAATGAAAGGCTTTTGCATAGTTAACAAAACACAAGTAAACATCTTTCTTGTATTCTTTGCTTTCAGCCAAAATCCACCTGACCTCAGCAATGATATCTCTCATTCCACGTCCTCTTCCGAATCCAGCTTGCATTTCTAGAATTTTTCTGTCAATAAACTGCTGTAACCATTTTTTAATTATCTTCAGTAAGATTTTACTTGCATGTGATATTAATGATTTTGTTCAATAATTTCCACATTCTGTGGAATCATCTTTCATTAGAATGGGTACAAATATAGATCTCTTCTAGTCTGTTGGCCAGATATCTGGTGTCTTCCAAATTTCTTGACATAGATGAATAAGTGCTTCCAGCGTGGCATCTGTTTGTTGAAACATCTTAATGAGTATACCATCAACTCCTGGAGCCTTGTTCTTTGCCAGTACCTTCAATACAGCTTCGACTTCTTCCTTCAATACCATCGGTCCTTGATCATATGCCACCTCTTGAATGGATGAATATCAACCAATTCTTTTTGGTGCAGTGACTCTCTATTCCTTCCATCTTTTTTTGATGCTTCCTGCATCATTCAATGTTTTACCCATATTATCTTTCAATATTGCAGCTTGAGCCTTGAATTTTTTCCTCAATTCTTTCAGCTTGAGAAATGTCAAGCATATTCATCCCTTTTGGTTATCTAACTCCAAGTCTTTGCACATTTCATTATAATAACTGACTTTGTCTTCTTGAGCTGCTCTTTGAAATCTTCTGTTCAGCTCTTTTATCCTGTCAATTCTTCCATTTGCTTTAGCTACTCTCTATCCAAGGGCAATTTTTTTTGTCTTCCTTTCCTGTCTTTTTAATGACCTTTTGCTTTCTTAATGGATGATGTTCTTGATATCATCCCACAATTCCTCTGGTTTTCGGTCATTGATGTTCAATGCATCAAATTTATTCTTTACATGGTCTCTAAATTCAGAAGGGATATAATCAAGGTCATATTTTGCCTCTCTTGGACTTGTTTTGATTATCTTTAACTTCAAGTTGAATTTGCATATGAGCAGTTGATGGTCTGTTCCACAGTCAGTTTCTGGTCTTGTTTTGGCTGAAGGTATTAAGCTTTTCCATCGCCTCTTGCCACAGATGTAGTCGATCTGATTCCTGTGTACTCCATCTGTTGAAGTCCTTCTGTATAGCCACCATTTATGTTGTTGAAAAACAGGTATTTGCAATGAATAAGTTGTCGGCCTTTCAAAATTCAATCATGAGATCTCCAGCATTAATTCTATCACCAAGTGCTTATTTTCCAACTACGGGTGATTCTTATTTCCAACTTTTGCATTCCAGTCACCAGTGATAATCCACACATCTTGGTTGCATGTTTGGTCAATTTCAGACTGTAGAAGTTGGTAAAAAATCTTCAATTTCCTAATCTATGGCTGTGGTGGTTTGTGCATAAATTTGAATAATGTAGTATTAATTGGTCTTCCTTGTAGGTGTATGGATATTATCCTATCACTAACAGCATTGTACTTCAGGATAGAACTTGAAACATTCTGTGATGATGAATGCCACACCATTCCTCTTCAATTTGTCATTCCTAGCATAATAGATCATATGGTTGTCTAATTCAAAATGACCAAAACCAGTCCATTTTAGCTCACTCATGCCTAGGCTATCAATCTTTACATATTCCATTTCATTTTTGACAACTTCTAATTTTCTAGATTCATACTTGGTACATTTCTTGTTCTGATTATTAATCAGTGTTTGCAGCTGTCATCTTTAGACCTCAGAAAAAAACGCATACACTTGCTGTGTTAAGCTGGGTTCTCTAGAGAAACAAAACCAGTAAAGCTTATGTATAGAGAAAGAGAAAGAGAAATTTATCTTAGAAAAATGGCTCACACACTTATAGAAGCTGACAAGTCCAAAGTTCTTCGATCAAACATCAAGCTGAAGGATTTTCCCAACTCACACAGCTGCAGGGACAAACCAGTTCAAGTTAGCAGGCAGTGTACTGGCTGTTGACTCCAACGAATGATGAATCCAAGATCTCCAGGCTGAATGATGGATTGCTTGCTCATGGACAGTTGTAGGCAGCCCAGCAGGATCCTGATCCACAGAAGAGTGTCTCTTTTCCCAGAATGTCCATCAATATATTGGAAGCAGACCACACTTTTAGGGAAACTCCCTTTCAACAGATTTGCTGCTCAAAACATATGCTTCTGATCCCATCATGGGAATAACCCACATCACAATTGTAGTCTACCCAAGTTGACACACAGCTCCAACTATCACAGTCCACTCCTTGTCAACTTGGCAGTTGTACACATCTTCTTAACCATATATAATCTCTAAATAAGGACAATTATACAGTCATATTTGTGACTAACACGATACGCTAACACATGGACAACCAAAACACACTAACCTTATTTACATTCCACAGTTCATCACAGAAGGAAACAAAAATATGTAATGCAAATATACACTGAAGAAATATAACAATCACAGCACTCATTTCTGCAACTGGTCACGTGGCTGTAGCTGATATTTAGAACAACCTTCTTCCACCACCCATTCTGTACTTCCCTTTCCCTTAGCAAGCACCTCAGCTGGTCATGATTCTTTGCCTGGTGGGGTGACCTAAACCTTCATTCCTGAAGGGTCTGGGCCATTAGTAGTCATATCAGAATTGGGTTGCTATAATTTTCCATTGACTTTAATCACAGGGTAGTACTAAGAGATCTACTAAAGAATCTCCTGTATTCCAGACATATTCTTCTTTACCTCCATTATGTAATGTCAATCCAACTTCCCCTTGGTAATCAGGATCAGAAGTAACTCCCTTTTTTGTCTGTTGATCCAGAGGCATGAGGAAGCCAAAAAGATCAGGTGGCATTCTTAACTTCCAGTTCAATGCAATCAGGATTGCCTCCAGGTGGGAGTGTTCCTTCCTTTGGGACTAAAATCTCCAGACCCACAGAGCATAGGGTACCAGGGACAGAAAGCAAAAATGTTTTGAGTGGGTCAGTAGGGGTAATAGTGAGTGGTACCATTTCTGTTTCCACCCCTTGGTACCTGGACCTGTGAATCCTGACTATTAGAGAAACAGCATTGTATATTGGACACTGATTTAGAGCATATACAGCCTCCTAGAGAACATTGCCCCAACCCTTCAAAGGCATTTCCACCTAGCTGGCATCATAATTGTGTTCTCAGCAGGCCATTCCATCATTCTATCAAGCCAGCTGCTTGTGGATGATGGGGAACATGGTAAGACCAGTGAATTCCATGAGCATAGGCCCATTGCCACACTTCATTTGCTGTGAAGTGACTCCCTTGATCTGAAGCAATGCTGTGTGGGATACCATGACAGTGGATAAGGCATTCTGTAAATCCACAGATGGTAGTTTTGGCAGAAACATTGCGTGCAGGGAAAGCAAATTCACATCCAGAATAAGTATCTATTCCAATAAGAACAAAACGCTGCCCTTTCCATGATGGAAGTGGTCCAATGTAATCAACCTGCCACCACGTTGCTGGTTGATCACCCTGAGGAATGGTTCCATATCACGGACTCAGCGTTGGTCTCTGCCACTGGCAGATTGGGCACTCAGCAGTTTGGTAATAAACAAATCAGTCTTCGTAAGTGGGAGTCCATATTGCTGAGCCCATGTATAACCTCCATCCCTGCCATCATGGCCACATTGTTCATGGGGCCATTGAGCCATGACAGGAGTGGCTGGGGGAAAAGGATGGCTGGTTTCCACTGAACGTGTCATCCTATCCACCTGACTGTTAATGTCCTCCTCTGCTGAGGTCATCTTTTCGTGGGCATTCCCATGAGACACAGATATCTTTACTCCTTTGGCCCAGTCAGAGAGATCAATCCACATACCTCTTCCCCATACATCCTTGTCACCGATTTCCCAGTTATGCTCCTTCCAAGTCCCAGACCATCCTGCCAAGCCATTGGCCACAGACCATGAATTCATATACAATTGTATATCTGGCCATTTCTTGTTCTATGCAAAGTGAATAGCCATATGCACGGCTCAAACTTCTGCCCACTGGAAGGATTTCCCTTCACCACTGTCCTTCAAGGAAGTCCCAGAAAGGGGCTGCAGTGCTGCTGCTGTCCACTTTCAAGTGGTGCCTGCATATCGGGCAGAACCATCTGTAAACCAGGCATGAGTTTTCTCTCCCTCAGTCAGCTGATTATAAGGAACTCCCCATGAGGCCTTAGGTGCAGACGGTGAGAGGGAAGATAATGTGACTGGAGTGGAGATCATAGGCATTTGGGCCACTTCCTCATGTAACTTACTTGTGCCTTCAGGTCCTGCTCGAGGCCGATCTCTTACATACTACTTCCATTTAATTACGGAGTGCTGCTGTGCATGTCCAACTTTATGACTCTGGATCAGACAACACCCAGTTCATGATGGGCAGCTCAGTCCTCATGGCGACTTGGTGGCCCATGGTTAGGCTTTCAGTCTCTACTAAAGTCTACTAACAAGCCAAAAGCTGTTTCTCAAAAGGTGAGTAGTTATTTGCAGAGGACAGCAGGGCTTTGCTCCAAAATCCCAAGGGTCTGTGTTGCAGTTCACCAATAGAGACCTGCCAAAGACTCCAAACAGCATCTCTATCTGCTACAGACACTTCAGTCACCATTGGATCAGTTGGATCATAGGGCCCAAGGGGCAGAGCAGCCTGCACAGCAGCCTGAACCTGTTGCAGAGCCTTCTGTTGTTCTGGGCCCCACTCAAAACTAGCAGCCTTCTGAATCATTTGATAAATAGACTGAAGCAACACACCCAAATGAGGAATATGTTGCCTCCAAAATCCAAAAGGCCCACCATACATTGTGCCTCCTTTTCAGTTGTAGGGAAAGTCAGATACAATAATTTATCCTTCACTTTAGCAGGAATATTGTGACATGCCCCACACCACTGGACCCCTAGAATTTCACTAAGGTGGAAGGTGCTTGAATTTTTATTGGGTTAATTTCCCAACCTCTAGCACACAGATATCTCATCAATAAGTCTCGAGTCATCGATACTTCTTCCTTAGTAGGTCCAATCAGCATAATTTCGTCAATATAATGGACCAGTGTGATGTTTTGTGGAAGGGAAAGGCAATCAAGATCTCTAAAGACTAAATTATGACATAGTGCTGGGGAATTGATATACTTCAGAGGAAGCACTGTGAAAGTATATTGTTGGCCTTGCCAGCTGAAGGCAAACTGTTTCTGCTGGTCCTTTGAAATTGATATCAAGAAAAAGGCATAGGCCAGATCAATAGCTGCATACTAAGTACCAGGAGATGTACTAATTTGCTCAAGCAGTGAAACCACATCAGGAACAGCAGCTGCAATTGGAGTCACCACCTGATTAAGTTTATGATATCTACTGCCATTCTCCAAGATCCATCTGTTTTTTAAACAGGTCAAATAGGAAAATTAAATGAGGATGTGTGGGAATCACCACTCCTGCACCCTTCAAGTCCTTGATGGTGGCAGTAATCTCTGCAAATGCTCCAGGGATATGGTACTGCTTTTGGTTTACTATTTTTCTAGGTGGAGGCAGTTCTAATGGGTTCCCCTACAAAAATAGCCCTTACTCCACATGTTAGAGACCCAATGTAGGAATTTTGCCAATTGCTCAGTACATCTATTTCAATTATGTGCATTCTAGAATGGGGGAAATCACTACAGGATGGGTTCAGGGACCCAGTGGACCCACTGTGAAATGCAACTTAGCTAACACTCCATCAATAAGTTGACCTCCATATGTCCCTACTCTGACTGGTGGGTCACAGTGATGCTTTGGGTCTCCTGGAATTAGTGTCAGTTCAGAGCCAGTGCTTAGTAATCCCCAAAAAATTCTGATTATTTTGTTTTCCCCAGTGAACAGTTGCTCTCTTAAAAGGCCTCAGATCCCTTTGGGGAAGGCTGGGAGAAAGATTGACATTATAGATTTTTGGCAATGTAGTGAGGCCCTTCCTCAAGGAGACCCGGCCTCCCCTTCATTCAAGGGCTTGTGAGTCTAGAAACTGACTCAAGTCTGGGAATTGATTGAGAGGCCATGACTTTGTATTCTGGTGATTCAATCTAGGTTGTTGTTCATGTGACCTAGAATTCTGTCTAAGGAGCTCTGGTAGCATAGTGCCTAAGGCACGTGACTGCTAACCAGAAGGCTGGCGGTTCAAACCCACCAGCCACTCGTTGGAAGGAAGATGTGGCAATCTACTTCCATAGTGATCCTGCCTCAGAAACCCAAGGAGGGGTCACTATGAGTTGGCTCCGACTCAACGGCACATAACAGCAACAACATACAGATCAAGTAAATATTTAGTAGGTTTGCCATGTATTTCCCTACTAGGAACACCATGACTAAGTAGCCAATGACATATTTCCACCTGAGTCAGAGTATTGTGATTACTGTTCCAACTCTGTTGTCCATTATGATAACCACACCCACCTTGCCTTTGTCAATTAACTGCTGCCACTTGACCCCTACTACCATGAGGTTCAATCAGCCCCATCATAGTTAAGTGTCTTAGTTCAATTAGGGCAGTTCCCGCTGTCAACTCCGGTTTACATAAAATAGCAATCACAGCACTCTTGAAGGGTGCTGGGGCTCGTTTCACAAATTTATTCCTCACTGTACTGGTGAGAGGCATGTCTTCTAGACTCTACATTTCTGGCTCTAGGGGTCTAATCTGATAAATTCATTCTAACTGGCCAATTTCCGTAAGCCTCTGAATACCTTCTTCTACATTATACCGAGGAAGATCTGGTACCTCAGCTTGACTTGACTTAAGGAAGGGCACCATATAATCTATGCTTCAGTAAGCCAACCAAATAAACAATTAGATCCTTTCCTAACTTCTGGAGCTGAAACACCGAATGAAGAATCAAAACTTAGTGGCCCTAAATCAATAAACTCAGACAGATACAATGTTACATTCCTTGCACCATTATCCCATACCCTCTGTAGCCATTCCCGATACCAAAGGTGTTAGGCTGGGTTCTCTAGAGAAGCAAAACCAGTAAAGCTTATAGAGAGAGAGAAAGAGAAATTTATTTTACAAAAATGGCTCACACACGTATAGAAGCTGGTAAGTCCCAAGTTGTTGGATCAACCGTCCAGCTGGAGGCTTTTCCTGACTCACGCAGCTACAGGGGCTGATAAGCTCAAGGTTGGCAAGCAGTATACTGGCTGTTGACTCCAACGAATGACAAATCCAAGATCTCCAGGCGGAATGGTGGATTGTTCGCTCACAGATAGTTGTGGGCAGCACAACAGAATCCTGATCCACAGAATAGAAGTGTCTCTTTTCCCAGGATTTCTGCAAATGTACTGGAAGCAGGCTACATCCCTAGGGAAACTCCCCTTCAATGGAAACATATACATCTGATCCCACCATGGGAACAACCCATATCACAATTGCTCAAACCACACAGAATTGTAGTCCAGCCAGGTCGACACAGAGCTCCAACTATCACACTTACCCTTCGAGTCCTAATGTTTGTAAGTGGATTTAAAAAGATGCAATTGATGGCTAAGCACACCTTTCTCTCTTCGGGAAGTCAGGAGGGCATGATGCAATAGGATATTTGTTAACATAGTTTAAAAGATATAATAGTCACATAAGCTTGGGTTATAAAATAATTGCGAGAGGGGGTTTTGTTTCTTCAACTATGTTGCTAGTAGGGTACACATAGCAGTTAAGCTTACAGCTTACCTAAGTGGACCAACCTGGACAGGATAGTACTAACAGAAGGTAGTTTCTTATTGTGTCCCTCAGGCACAATGCCAGGCAGAGGTCTTGCATGAAAGAATTTCTATGGGACAGTTTCCAGAAGCCAGCATGGACAGCATGTCATGTAACTATCCTATTTAAGTCTCTCACTCATGACACTTGTAGGGTGTCCATGAAAAAATTATCATCTCTATCTAGTCAGCTTTTGAACTAGGAGGACTGCTAATCTGTTGTGTACCAAACCAAAAAACCAAACTCACTGTTATCAAGTTGATTCCAACTCATAATGACCTCCATTGGGTTTTCAAGGCAGTAAATCTTTGTGGAAGTAGATTGCCCAGTCTTCCTTCTATGGAGTGGCTGGTGGGTTTGAACTGCCAACCTTCTGGTTAGCAGTCAAACACCTTAGACTCTACATGACCAAAGCTCTCTCGTCTATTGTATACTGTCTGCTGTTTATTATAAGGAACACAAGTTGCTTTTCATGTGCTAACATGTGCCCAGGTTCCTATATGAAAGCTGTGATAGTTACAGAGCAATTCATATTAGTTGTTAGTTTCCTTTTTGCTGGCTCTCTAGAAACTGAGGACAATCCCAGATTAACACTGTGCATTTGCTGTGTTGTACCTCAGAATAAGGGTCTGATGGTGTTGACACTCAAAGATAGAATAAGTAAGTAATGTATACTCTTTTTTTATTCAATATAGTCATATTCATAATATTCAGCTTGTTAATTTATTCATTTTCTGTAAAGATAAGAAATTCATACTTCTTTTTTGCAAAATTAATCCACAAATACTCCACTACAACAGAAGATCCAAGGCAATATAGATAGCATTGTTCTGATGTTATAGAATTTATTAGTTACTGCTGAAATTTTGAATTATTTGATGATTTTAAGTATTTCTACTAATTCATATCCTTTTCACAAACCATGTCTAAAAGTGAAGCCATTAATTAATGACTTTAAGGCTTACTGAGGGTTCTTTTCCTTTAAAAGAACTGAGGGTTCTTTTCCTTAAAGTCAGTCATATTTGGATATTTTTGTTCTAGCATGAAAAAGAAGGTATTTTCCTTACAAAAGCATTTCTCAATATTTTTACAAACTTAGAATACTTATATATACTGTTTTACAAAGTTTTGACTTATTCTATATTTAATTCTTATTAAGAATAGAAACTACATTATATTTTAAAAGAAACTGATTAGGACATTAAGAATATATTTATTTGAAAATATAATTGGTTTTTCAAAATTAGTCATGAAGTATTTATCAGTTTAAGTGATTTCTGCATATGGTTTTCCAGATACATGCATCAATCAAGATATCTATCCTACACCAGAATTCAAGTACATTTCATTTACACGACAAGAATTTTGTGATTTATGGGCAATGTGAACCTAATATTGAATACTGAGAATTCTGCCTTTATTTGTGTTCAAATTCAATCAATTTCCCACTTTGCCCAAGATCTCTTTCCTAAAAAGGAATGCCAAAGGATAATGTGAGAAGATTAAGATAAATAGTGCTAGAAACAGAGATATACATGTTTGGGTTTATGTATTTAAAAATATTTCTGATCAAAGCTATTGTCAATGGACCTGACAGCCTGTTTGAGATAACGTAGAACTACTCCATCTTTCCCTTTGCTCTGATTATCTTTCTAGAACAAAAATATCCAAATATAACTTATCAAATATCTACAATTACCAAGGCAAAGTCAATTCCTTGCCATGGTTTATAAACCCATCATATTCTGGCCTGACCTACCACCCTAACCTTTCCCTTTGCTCTACTTTCTGCACTTTCTCTCACCAGTACAACCTGTGTTTCTACCCTCCAGGGCTTCCTAATCTTGTATTATCTTCCTTCACACCTGTGTCCTTCATTAAGCATTGCTTCAACCTGGAAAATCCTTCCAATATCCTTCTCACCAAGTGAATGTTTATTTATTCTAAAATGTTTCCTCACCAAGGGAGTTTCTCTCATGCTATCCATCTTCTTCACAGCCAGAATTAGCTACTCCCCCTCTGTGATTCCACAGTTCTTTATAAGTTCAAGTTTATAAGTTCAAATTCAATCTATTTCCCACTTTTCTTTATAAGTATTTATAAGAACTTTTTTCCCACAGTTCTTTACAAGTATTTTCATTATGTTATGTCAACTATTATATATATGAGATATATTAGATCATGTACTCTTTATATCTGCTACATCATATTATATTCTATAATATATTTCATATCATTTTAATAAATCTATTACAGCATATACTCTTTTTTATCCTTGTGAGTCCCTTAACTAAGAATATTTCTTAGCCACAACTAAGTACCTTGAGAGAGTGAGTCACTGGGCCTTCGGGCTGGAAACCATGGTCACAGGGCACATCAAGTTCAATTGGCACAACATGGTATACAAAAATACTGTTCTGCATCTTATGTCATCGAGTAGAGACTGGGTCTTACAAGCTTGTGAGAAGCCATCTAAAATGCAACTATTGCTGTCTCTTCATCCAGAGAAAAGAAGAATGAAGAAAATCAAAGACACATGGAAACAATTACTTCAAAGGAATAATGGACTATGAGAACCTCAGCCTATATGACCCTGAGACCAGAAGAACTAGATAGTACCCAGCTACCAATGCTAACAACTCAGAAAGGGATACAAATTGAAGATGCTGGGTAGAGTATGAAAAAAATGAGGAACAAAACTCAAGATCATAATAAAGACCAGTTTTACTGGTCTGATAGAGACTGGTAAAACCATCAAAACTATGGCCCCAACAGTACAAACAACAAATATGAACCCCTTTGTAAATACAATACTGAGTTGTTAATGAAAGCAAACATGGGTATAGGGACGGATAGATGGGTGAACAAGCTAAACAATTATGTATGTCTAAATGGAGAGTGTATCCAAGATCATATACAGAGTTGGCAGACAATGGGCCTCTCGAAGAGTATGAAGGGATGGACACTGGGAGGAGGTAACTATGGGGAGGAAGTGGGAGGGGAGCTGCTGCATTGTAAATTTTGGTCAATGACATGAGACAAAGTATATGTGAACTGCTGTATGAAAAGTGAATTTACTCTGTAAATCTTCACCCAAATCCTAATAAAAAAAAAAAAAACTTATGGCCCCAAGTCTTCCTTTGGACCTGGAATTGAACTCACTTCTGTGGCTTAACTCTGAGCCAAACAATAGACAAGCCTACAAGCTGAACATCTACACCAAGGAGATGAACTCCTTAAAATAATCAACTAGTGGAGATCAGAGGGGCAGCTTTTGCATAGGGAGAAAGGTAGGTAGGCAAGAATGCATTGGCAACACATGGAACGGGTAACCACAGGGAGGAAGTGGGAGAGCTGTTACACTGCAGGGAATTTAACCAGTGTCATAAAACAAAATGTGTATGAACTGTTGAATGTAAAACTAATCTGTTTTGTTAAATTTCACCCAAATTAAAATAAAAAGTTTTTCTTTTTTTTAAAAAAAAAAAAAAATATCATGAGAATATATGATAGTTATTTATCTTTCATTTCCCATAGGCCCACTAATTTATTATTCTCATTGTTTCAAGTAAATATAATTTTCTCATTTCCCAGCTATCTTCTTTTAAATACATTCTTCATTACTGCACATGTCTGGTAAAGTGTTTAGCACTTGGAAGCACTTAGTAAATGTTTGCTAAATAAATTTTTAATTTCCTATGATGGCTTGACCACTGTGAATTATGTAGATGAAAGTGTTACCTTTTTTAGCTTAGAGGTTTTTAAAGGAATTTTGGCCATATGTGTAGAACTTCAATTGAATAACTGGGTTAAGACATCAGCAGAGTGTATCTATCACTCAGAAATTGTTCTATGCCTCTTTATCTCCTATACAGGGAGGATCAGCCAACCAAATATTAGTTTCAGACATAAAGAAACATGAAGTTTAGGTCAGATCCAAGTAATCATTGAGGTATGAAAAATGATTAATGATAACTGGAAAATATCCATTTTATTGTTACTTTTGTGAGAAATATTCTTCCTAAGCTGTTATCATTCAGCCTGATTTTATTAAAATATTGCTTTGATTTGTTTCTAACAGAAGTCTGAAAGTGCCCCAAAACTGATATAATCATCTTAAAAGACCCATCCCCACTGCCATCTAGTCAATTCCAACTTATCACAGAGTACAATTGTCCCATAGGGTTTCCCAGGCTATAAATCTCTACAGAAGCAGACTACCTCATCATTCTCCAGTGGAACAACTGGTGGGTTTGAATCACTGACCCTATGGTTAAAAGCCTAATGGTTTAAGCACTATGTCACCAAAGCTCCTTATGTTAAAAGACAGGTGATTCCAATGGCCAAAACTGGAACAATTTGAGCAACAAAATAAATAAAAATAGCATTAGATTATAACACATGCCAATATTAATAAGTAATTGTTTTAAAAGAGAAAAAGGACAAAAGGAATGGCTACTCCTTATAGAAAATGACCATTAAGCAAATTTTACAGTAATAATTATTGCAGAAAAGACCATAAATGAATGCTAAAATCATTGGCCAGAAGTTTAATGAGAATCAGGATATTTGAATAGTCTTCAGGCATCTCCCATGATACTTTTTAATTCCAAAGGGAAATCATAGTAACCTTACATTGGCAAAACATTGTTGTTGTTATTTGCCATCGAGTCGTCCCCGACTCATAGCGACTCCTCCTTGGGTTTCCGAGGCAGTATCACTACAGAAGTAGGATTGCCCAACCTTCCTTCCAAGGAGTGGCTGGTGGGTTTGAACCTCCAGCCTTCTGGTTATCAGTCAAGTGCCTTAGGCACTATGCTACCAGAGCTCCTTTGGCAAAACCTGGCAGCCACTGACTTTACCAAGTAATCATGATTAACATCCACCAGGTGGCATAGTGCCTAAGGCATTTGACTGTTTACCAGAAGGCTAGCAGTTCAAACCCACAAGCCACTCCCTGGAAGGAAGATTGGGTGATCTACTTCCGTAGTGATACCATCTCGGAAACCAAGGAGGGGTCTCTATGAGTTGGATCCCACTCGAGGGCAGTGAGTGAGTAATATGATATATTGACATTAGGTACTTCATGGAGCACTGAGAAAGGCACAATATCACTTCTATGGTATTCTTACCATAACTGGGTACTGGTAAAAACAAATAACCTCAATATAACCTTGAGAAAGGATCAGACAAACCTAAACTGAGAGACATTTTCCAAAATAACTAACCAGTAGTCTTACAAGAGCTCTGGTGGCACTGCGATTAAGGCATTGGGCTACTAAGCAAAAGGTAGGTGGTTTGAACCCACCAGCTGCTCCACAGGAGAAAGATGGGACAGTCTGCTTCCATAAAGATTTACAGTCTTGGAAACCGTATGGTGGTTGCTGAGTCAGAATTGACTCAATGACAGTGTGCTTTTTTTTTGTTGTTGTTGTTGTTGTTGTTGTTTAGGCTTAAAAATTGTCAACTTCACAAAGACAATGCAGATTGAGGAACTATCACAGTTTTGAGAAGACTAGAGAAATATGACAATTAAATGCAGTATGGGATCCTAGATTGGTTCCTGGACCATAGAAAGGACATTATTGGAGCAACTGGAAATAAGATCTTTCTAAATATATTACACATATAACAACAATAGTTAATATTATCCTATCAATGTTCATGCCCTACTTTAGATAACTGTGCTGTGGTTATGTAAAATATTAGGGAAAGTTAAGTGACAAGTATACAGGAACTCTCTGTATTATTTTTGCAGTTTTTCTGTAAATCTAAAATTACTGCATATAAAATTTTTTAAAAAATCAATTTTTTAGAAAGTAAAATAATTTTTTTTAATTCCTTGTTCAGAGTCAACCTATTTTATGATGTTCTTCCTTGTCACCCTACCAAAAGTGAATTGTAAAGTGTAGAGCCAAACAATTTGAGTTTGAATCCCAACCCTACAAAATCCTAGCTGTGTAACCTGGGACGAGTAATTTTACCTAATGTTGTTAGATACCATTGAGTTAATTTTGACTCGTGGCAACCCTACGTAGAATAGAATGAAACACTCCCTAGTCCTGCACCACTATGAAGGTAATTATTATTCCTTTTTTTTAATTTGAGAAGTATGTTTAATTTTTTTTAATCCATTACATCATAAGATAACAAGTTGTGTCTTGTTCTATTTTAAATGGAAAGTTAGAGTTTGTGATTCTAACTTCTGAAGGAGAGGGATAATAATAAAACTTTACTTCATAGTGCTTCAATTTTCTCACATAAAATGAGAGTAATAATATTACCTGATTTATAAGATTGTTTTTAGGATTAAATGATTTATCATGGGGAAACCATTAAGAGTGCCAATACCAGTATGTACACTTAAGTGGAAGTTGTTATTATTATATCTACATGGTATTTTTATACCTACATGGTTATTATTCAACCTACATGGTCCTCTTTATGAATTGCTTTACACTGTAATTCCCAGAATTGAATTCTGAGCTTGCATGAAGATTATAATAAAGATTGTAGGAATGGTTTTTACAGGCAATCCCCTACTTTCATCCCATACTGTCATTCATTATTCATGTCTGTAAATATCAGAAGTGAGAATGTTGAACACTGATATACGTGTTTTGTGGGAGTAGTTTACCACTTAATACATCAAAAAATTCCAAATTCATCTTTGAACAATCTTTTGGAACGTCAATGAATAATGAAGGAAAGTGTAGATTTTTAGAAAGTTGAATATAAGAAAGAAAATCTCTCAAGTTCTCAACTTTATCATCCCCACACTCACATAAAGTGCCTTGACCTGGGTCTAAAGGATAATAAGCAACAAAAACATTCTGTTAAATGTAAAGGTGAATAAATAAATAAATTGCTGTTAAACAATGTCTTATCATTAATAAACGTGTGCCACCACAATTTGATGTCACTGTTCAAAGTCTTAAGAGGCTAAAAATGAAATTATTACTGCATTTTTTTTTTTAATTTTAGAAGTATATTTACTGTTTTTTGTTTTTTTTTTTAATTCCATTACAACATAAGAGATCAAGTCCTGTCCTTTTCTATTTTAAATGAACAGTTAGAGTTTGTGATTCTCATTTGTGTAAGAGAGGGAAAATAAGAGTTTACACACAAAAAATAATTACCTATTGTTATTGTTGGCTGTCATCGAGTCAATTCTAACTCATAGCAACCATATGTTTCAGAGCTGGACTTCCCTGTAAGGCTTTCTAGGCTGTAATCTTTATGGAGAAGATCTCCGAGTTTTGTTACCAATGAAGCAGCTGGGTGGACTCGAACTACTACTCTTTCAGTTAGCAGTTGAGTGCTTAACTGTTGTCCCACCAGGGCTCCTTAGTTATATATTGTTGTTGTTGTTATGTGCCATAGAGTCGAATCCGACTCATAGCGACCCCTCCTTGGGTTTCCGAGGCAGTATCACTATGGAAGTAGATTACCCCATCTTCCTTCGGCGGAGTCGCTGGTGGGTTTGAACCGCCAGCCTTCTAGTTAGCAGTCAGGTGCCTTAGGCACTATGCCCCCAGAGCTCCTTAATTACATATTAAATTCTACAAAATAAAATATGTTCCAAAATTTAAAAATGTGTCTGACTTACCTTCAAGATCGTATAGGCTCTTTTTTGTTTTCTAATAATTTAGATGATTTAAAGGCATAGGTCTCTATTCATAATCTCCCCCCTCTCACACTAGACACAAACTCACATGAGTTCATAGTCTTCACAAACCTTTTCAATTTTACTTTTTATTTCAGGTAGTG
This sequence comes from Orycteropus afer afer, assembly GCF_000298275.1. Taxonomy (NCBI): domain Eukaryota; kingdom Metazoa; phylum Chordata; class Mammalia; order Tubulidentata; family Orycteropodidae; genus Orycteropus; species Orycteropus afer. The sequence continues at coordinate 1,551,830 of NW_006921798.1, forward strand.
AAATCTCACTAACAAAGTTGCTTGAACAATTTTTGCTTCATCATATTCAGGAAAAATGACTTACAAAGTAATATCCCTGGAAATGTTTTGAAGGAAAAATCTCTGTGTGTGGAGAGTATAAAAAGGAATTATGTGTTGAGTAAAATGTACTGATGTGTCTGAGAAATATTATTTGAACCAAATGGCTAACAGTATATTATATACACTATTTTTAATTTAAATACTTCCCCTGATGATTTTGAAATCAACTATTTTTCTAAGAGATTCTTGTAATTAATTACCTTCCAAATTTAAGCATAAATAAAAGGCAAACTAATAAAACATGTATCATGTTATATTTTATATAAAGGTGGGGAAAAAAGGAATCTAAAGAGTGATTTAAAATAACTTACAATGTTAGGTTATATTTGAGGCTAAAAGTTACATTTTATATACTATGCAAAATATAAATTACCAATCTCATTAGCTTTTATTCCCATTAGGCAAAACATGAGGAACTGAAAAAAAAAAAAAGGTAATCACTTATAAATAATCTTTTTGTGTGTGTTGCCTGGACTTTGGATGTTCAATTATCTTCAGACCTGAACTGAATCAAGGAAAAAAAAAAGGAAAGAGAGAGAGAATACTATATGAACATCAGCAAAGACTCAAATTTTATACATCTATTTTTTCCTCTCAATTTTCTTAGCTGATTTCATTTGCTCACCTTACAAAAAATAAAAATGAGAAGAGATATAGAAAATTGCTTTATATTATTTCAGCCTGTTTTGCTTTCAATATTCATTATTCAATAAAATTCTAACATAGATTCAAAATAAGATCATCTGTAAAGCAAAACTTTTGTCGACAACAGTGAATAAAATATAGAGAGGAGGGACAGGATTTCAGGTCTTCTTTATCTTTTATATATTTTTCCCAGTATGCAAATGATTTTACAGAAAACAGTCACAACTCAGAACAAACAGTTTCCTCTGGAGCAGGAAAATTAATGACTACACAGAAACCTAGCATACTCTTTCTGAGAAATTTTATCCCTGTGGGTTATGAAAATCTTGGTTTTCGCTTCTTGAATTGCTAGCTAGAAATTTCTTTCTGTAAATGGTGTAAGTTTATCAGAACAACATAAAGTTACTCATTGTACTCCCTAGAGAAAATAAGGAACAATCTTTCCCAACAAAGACAAGAGTGATAATGAAAATCAAATGTGAAGTAATCAAACCCATGGCAGTGCATTTTCTAGGGAAACATTTTATTATTTAAGTTAAAACTTTGTCTAATGAACTGTCAGAGCCATTATTTAGCACATAAGAGAATTTCGTCTTGGAAGACTCTCTAGATATACTTTGGGTAATAAAATAGCTGAGCTTTGCACAGAGTTTAGTCTCAACATAGACCTAACGGTTTTAGTCAATCACAGGGAAAAGGGGTATTTATAGAGTGCCTAGTATATTTCAAAGGAGCCCTGTTGGTGTTATGTTTTTTCCTTGATAGAAAAGGATACTATGTTTGATAAGGAAAAGGCTGAGGAAAAACACCGTCACTGTCCTTAGAAAGTTTCAAGTCCAGTTAGCACAGGTGCTGGCTGAGGAAGTTCAGAGAGACTTTCTAAAAGCAAGTGCAATTAAATCTTACAGGTGGTTGGGAGAATTCTTAAACAGATGATACACAAAAGGAGAAGGGACCAAGTCTATCTGAGGATAAGACTAATAGAGTTGTCAATTCAATTTATTGATCTCTCTCTCCTCCCACAACTTTTAGAAATCACAGCATTCCCTGTTAATCTCAGATTCACTTCTTAAACAATACTCTAGGCACCCAAAGCCATTTAGAGTTGGCACAAAAGATAAATCCTATGTATTCACCATCTTGAGGCTATTGGGCTTAGAAAGGAAAGAAAGAGATTTTGATATGGAAGTTAAATGTCTGAAACTAAGTAAAGTGGATCCCTGAGATAAAAGATTCAGCTAACACTCATTCTTGGTCCCCTACTAGATAGAGAGACTTTGAAGAGAGAAGGAAAGATCTTGAAATAGAAAGGCTGGCTGCTTTGACCCATGTCAGCCTCTGAATAAACTGTTCTCTAGACAGGAATTGGTGAAAGTTTCCATGATTCACACACACATCTTTGATCCTACAGTAAAAACCAGAAATGGAGTAAATTAAAAAAAGAGAGATTCTGTAAATTGGAGTAAAGGGCCACAGGAAAAGTTTTATGCCACCTAAGTGGGGATAAAAAAGAAAGTAAATTACGAAGTTCTTATTATGAATGGCAGCAGGAACCAGTGGGACCTTATGGGGAAGGAAGCCAGGCTTCCTTGTCTTCAGTGTAAAACAGTCTCAGCATTGCACTGGAAAGAGAATGGAATGATCATTGATTATACTAAAAATAGATTGACTTATTAAAAATGCAGCAATGTTTGCCAAAAGCAGATGAAAAACAGAAATTCAAAACAAGGTGAGGTCATTTATAAAACCCCAGCCCTACTACTAACTACCAGCAGCTGACAGCTCTCCTACATCACTATGGTGCTGATGGGACGTAGAGCTGAATGAGGGAAAGAGGAGGCCAAACTAAGAAAGAGGGAGAAGAGCCAATACATGGTTTACAAATTCATTCCCTTCCATCATTTTCCAATATAGAGACATCTCCCTTTCTGCTTCTATTTAATAGGCCTTGCTATCAATTTAGAGCCAGTGAATTACTAATTATGTCCTTGTGGGAATTAGGATTTCCTTCATATACCTGCTCTAGAACATGCTCATTAATCTTAGGCACTGCAATTTATTACAGCGAAAACTAGCTAAACACTTGTAATTTCTCAGCCTGAAATTGGATGATCACTCTCTTTCTCTAATAATAGAATTGTAATTCTAAATCTTGAAATAACCTTGGAAATATCTAGCCCATCTCCCACAATTTCCCTACTGGGGAAAACAGAATCTAGAAAAGTCAGGCGATTTGCCTTAGTTTACAGAGCATGTTAGTAGCAACAACAGGGCTAGAATCCAGGACTTCTGGCTTCTGTTACACTGTAAAAATTGAACAAAATGAACATCTTACCTTTCAATAATTAACTCAGGAACAAGGCTTAGAATGCGAGCTAGTGAGTATTCTAATAGTTCTTAGTTATTTCTATGCTTTAATTAAAAAAAAAAACAACTCACTGCTATTGAGTCGGATCTGACTCATAGAGACCCATCCTTGGGTTTCTAAGGCAGTATCACTACGGAAGTAGATTGCCCAGTAAGTGCTGATGTAACTAAAAAAAACAGGAACAGTATACATATGCAAACATTAATCAAGACTCAAATGATTTTAGGCCACCATACAATACAATATTATTTTTTAAGAAAACTTTAGAACTATAGCCATAATGAAGATATACTTTACTTATAACCAAGAATGAAAGCTGGAGAGTAAAGCAAAAACTTTCCCACCTATTTCTGGAGGAATCAGAAAAAGCTGGTGTGATTGGCAGAACATGTAAAGGAAAGATTAAATTAAAAGAAAATCAGCCCTAGTTACTTTAATCACTGAAATGATGGAAATTTTTTTGACAATCACATCAATTTTCACATTAAGTCACTATTCAATTATCCAAATTTGAAACAGAAAATACAGTTTTCTTCTACAGTGGGATTTAAAATTAAAACATTACAAATTATGACAATATTGACTGTAATCAGTTACTCTTACAGTTTTTTTCTTCTTTTCTTTTTAATAAGTTCTTCAAATTAGTTCATTAAAAACATGGTTTCCAGAAAAACAGATGTGGGTCTAGAAGCAGATAGAATGTTATTTTACTTAAGAGAAAAAAAAAAAAAAAAACTATAGTTTTTAAAGATAGAGAAAATAGCTAAAATTATTTTATATATTAAAATCATTCCATGTTTTAGAGAAAAAAAATTAATTTCCTAAAATAGATCAAATTGATGGGTGTATATAGAAGGCTTAGAAGCAATGGATTAGAAGTTTAATGTGGGGGATGTCTTAGGAATCCTATCATGTCCCTTTGTGGTACGAACAGTTTGCTCTTAGCAAACTAACTGAAAGATTGGCAGCTTGAATTCACCCAGTAGTGCCATGGAAGAAAGTCCTGGCAATCTACTTCCATCAGATTATAGCACTGAAAACCTTATATAGTGCAATTCTGCTCTGAAACAGATGGGAGTTGGAATCCACTCAACAACAATGGGTTTGTTTGTATGCATGTATCTTTGTTTATTTTCAGGGAGCCTGTCAGTCTCAGAGGAATACTGATATAAAATATAAGAATACTCCTTAGAAGCTAGGATGGAGAAATTTCATCTAGCTTCCTTTGGACATGTTATCAGGAAAGACGAATCCCTAGATTTGGTAAAGTAGAGGGTCAGTGAAAATGAGGGAAACCCTCAGTGAGGTGGATTGACACAGTAACTACACAATGGGCTCAAGCACATCAAAAATCATTAAGATGGTTCAGGACTGGACAATGTTTCATTCTGTTAAATATAAGATTGCCATAAGTAGGAGCCAATTATACAACAACTAAGAACAACAAGCAGGCTTTTTTTTTAAATAATTTCAGCAATTGTGATATGATAGCTCCTGTTCTGCACTGTCAATCTCAATATCACTGTCACAGCTTCTTTCATTGACAAATGGAAAATTCCCATGAGCTCAGTTATTTTTATAATAAATGATTAAAAAACTTTTAAAAGAATTCTAATGAAAAAATCATGAGATATTTCACTTCTTTTCCATAGTTTCCAGTTCAAGGTAACCTAAATAAATAGTTTAGCTCATGGGTTAAGGTAAAGTGGAAAGAAGAATATTTAGTATGTGTAGAATATAGCATAGGAATCACTCCTCTACTTTTTTTTTTTTTTTTT
>NW_006921798.1:1557201-1570319 GCF_000298275.1 Orycteropus afer afer
CCCACCAGCCACTCCTCAGAAGGAAGGTTGGGCAATCTACTTCCATAGTGATACTGCCTTGGCAACCCAAGGAGGGGTCGCTATGAGTCGGGGCCAACTCAACAGCACACAACAACAACAGCCACTAACCACCACCCCAACTTTCCCATCAGAAAGTTTTGAAATCTATCCAACTGTTAATGAACATAATGGGTGCAAAAAGAAGATTAATGGTAAGATAGTTGAAAACAACTTTAGATTTCACAAAACTCTGCTTACATGTGGATAATGTTGTTTTATGTTGTCAATTCAGTTCCAACTCATAGCAACCCTACACACATCAGAACAAATCACTGGTTGGTACTGCACCATTCTCACAACAGTTGCCATTTTTGAGTCTATTATTGTAGTCACTGTGTCAATTCATCTCAGTAAGGATCTTCCTCTTTTATGCTGACCATCTGATTTTCCAAGCATGATGTCTTTCTCCAGGGACCAGCCTCTCCTGATAACATGTCAAAAATACGTGACAAAGTCTCACATCTTCACGTCTCAAGAGCATTCTGGCTATACATCTTCCAAGAAAGATTTCTTTGTTCTTCTGGCAGTTCATAATACATTAAATATTCTTTCCTAACACCACACTTCAAATGCATCAATTCTTCTTTGGTCTTCCTTATTCATTGTCCAGCTTTGGCATGCATATGAGGTGATTGAAAATCCTATGGCTTGGGTTAGCTGCACCTCAAAGTGACATCTTTGGCTTTCAACAACTTTATAGAGGTCTTTTGCAGTAGGTTTACCAATACAATATGTTGTTTGATTTCTTAACTACTCCTTCCAGGGCCATTGACTGTGGATCCAAGTAAAATGAAATCCTTGACCACTTCAATTTTTCCCCATTTACCATGATATTTCTTATCTGTCCAGTTGTGAGGATTTTTGTTTTCTTTATGTTGAGGTATAATCCACATTGAAGGCTTTAGTCTTTGATCTTTATCAGTAAAAGCTTCAAGTTCTCTTCACTCTCAGCAATCATGATTGTGTCAACAGCATATGGCAGGTTGATAATTAGCCTTCCTCTGATCCTGATGCCAAGTTCTTTCTAATATAGTCCAGTTTCTCAGATTATTTGCTCTGCACAGATTAAACAAGGAAGGTGAAAGGGTACAACCTTAACACGCACCTTTCCTCATTTTAAACTATGCAGTATCCCCTTGTTCTACTGGAACAACTGGCTCTTGCTCTATGTATAGGTTCTTCCTGATAAAATTAAGTGCTCTGGAATTCTCATTATTCTAAATGTTATTTATAACTTGTTATGGTCCTCACAGTCAAAACTTCTCACATAAATCAATATAACACAGATAAACATCTTCCTAGTATTCTCAGCTTTTAGCCAAGATCCATCTAACATCAGCAGTGATATCCCTTATTCCATGTCCTCTTCTGAATTCACCTTGAATTTCTAGCAATTTCCTGCTGATATACTACTGCAACTGTTTTTTAATTATCTTCAGTAAAATTTTACTGGCATGTGATATTAATGATATTGTTCAATAATTTCCCTATTCCTCTGAATCACCTTTCTTTGGAATGGACACAAATATGGATCTCTTCTAGTCAATTGACCAGGCAGCTCTCTTCCAAATTTCTTGGCTTTAACGAGGGAGCACTTCCAGCATTGCATCTGGTTGTTGACACATCTCAATTGGTACTCCATCAATTCTTGGAGTCTTGTTTTTCACCAATACTTTCATTGCAGCTTGGATTTCCTCCTTCAATACCATCAGTTCTTGATCAAATGAGACCTACTGAAATGGCTGAATGTTGACCAATAGTTTTTGGAACAATGTTTCAGTGTATTCCTTCCTTCTTTTGATGCTTCTGTCATTCAATATTTTGCCCATAGAACTCTTTCATATTCCAACTTGAATCTTGAATTTTTTCTTCAATTCTTTCATCTTGAGAAATGCTAAGCATCTCTTTTGGTTTTCTGACTCCAAATCTTCTCATCTTTCCACACTTCATTATAACAGTTTACTTTGTCTTCTTCAAGCCTCCCTTTGAAATCTTTTGTTCAGCTCATTTGCTTCATTGTTACTTCCAATCACTTTAGCTACTCTACATTCTAGAGACAGTTACAGAGTCTCTTCTGATATCCATTTTGGTATTTCTTTGCTCTCTTTTTAATGACCTTTTGCTTTCTTCATGTATGACATTCTTGATGTTATCCTATAGCTTGTCTGGTCTTCAGTCATTAGTGTTCAATGCATCAAATTTATTCTTATGATAGTCTTTAAGCTCAGATGGGCTATACTCAAAGTTGTACTTTGGCCGTCATGGACTTTTTAAGTTCTCTTCACTTTCAATGTGAACTTGCATAGAAGCAATTGATGATCTGTTGCATAGTTGGACCTGGCCTTGTTCTGACTGATGATATTGAGCTTCTTTATGAAATGCTGGAAGTGCTCACTCATGTTTCCACAGATGTAGTCTATTTGATTCCTGTGTTTTCCATCAGGTGTGGTCTATAGATATCATTGCCATTTATGTTGTTAAAAAAGATATTTGCAGTGAATATGTTGTTGGCCTTGCAAAATTCTGTCATGCAATCTCCAGCATCATTTCTATCACCAAAGCCAAATTTCCTAGCTTCCACTTCTTCCTATTTTTTTTCCACCTTTCACATTCCACTCACCAGTAATTATCAATACATCTGGATTGAATGTTTGATCAATTTCAGCCCGGCAGTTATTGGTAAACATCGTCAATTTCTTCATCTTTGGTATTAGTGTTTGGTGCATAAATTTGAATAATAGTCATACTAACTTATCCTCCTTGTAGACATATGAATATTATCCTATAACTGACCGTGTTGTACTACAAGATAGATCTTGAAACGTTCTTTTCCATAGTCACATTCTGAGTGTCTTCCAGTATGAGGAACTCATCTTCCAGCACTATATCAGACAATGTTCTCTGCTATTCATAAGGTTTTCACTGGCCAATTTTTCGTAGTCTGGAAGCTCTGCTGAAAACTGTCCACCATGGGAAACCCTGCTTATATTTGAAATACCAGTGGCTTCCAGCACCACAGAAGCACACAAGCCACCATCATATGACAAACTGACAGACAAGTTATGTATGCGCATAATAATGCCACCCTAATATAAACCTCATATGTACTGTTTTTACATTCCTACTTACAACCCTAAAGTATGGCTCTGTCTTACATAGAATGAAGTTTTCACATCCCCCTGTGGCTAATGACATACTCTCTGCCTGTTTCTCCAACCCCATATTGTGCCATTTACTTACTCATGGAATATGTTCCAAACATAATGTCTCCTTGTGGTTCTTTCTACACACTAACCTAATTCTTATTCTGGAGCCTTTGCACATTAAATTCTTATTGCATGAGATGTCTTTCTCTATTTACAGAATTAAATCCCTTTGTTCTGGTTACCTAGTGCCACTCTGACAGGAATATAGCACCAATGGGATGGCTTGAACAAACAAGAATTTATTCTCTTACACAGTTCAGGAGGCTAGAAGTCTGAGTTCAAATTGCCAGGCTCTAGGGGCTGTGAGAAAGCCCCTCAACCTTAGCTTTCAGCTCTGCCTCTTGCTTCCAGCCCACTGAAGCTACAGAAATTTCTTCACTCAGGCAGCCACTGTCTGCTAAGGCTAACAATCCCAAGGTTGACAAATAAAATGGCACAGTCTCAATGTTACCAAACCACACGACAGGCCATTAATTCAAGTCCATTGAAAGTCCCAAGGTCAGCAGAGCACGACAGGCTGCTGAACAGTGACATGGCTACATGCAGAGTTCAAGTGTGCCATAAGCTGAAGACCATTCCCAAAGCTGTTTCTTATATATGGGAAGCAGACCACATACCCAAAGCAGCTACTCAGCTGTTCCAATAGATTCCAACATGGAGTTAATTACCAATCTCACCAATCTCATCATGAGGAATAACTATCACCAGCTGTCCAATCACTCAACCAGGCTCAGGCAAGTTGACACACAAACAAAACCACCACACCCTTCCTCATTAAAAATTTTTCTAATTAAATGTCATCAGTTTGAAAAGTCCTGCCTGATTTCCAAATCCTTTTATTCTCTAAGATATTAGTTTCTTCTGTAGCATTAATTATAATTTATAAGTAATTGTAACCAAACATTTCATTCATTTTTTTTATTGTTTTTAATTTCTTTTTTATATGTCTCCTCATGAAGTTAGAGACCACAACTATGTTGTTTAACATTAGATTGCAAGTGTCTACATTGTTTCAGGCATAGCAATGTGCTCAAAAAAATGTAGTTATTATTTTTTAATCTTGTCTTTACTTTTGTGACTATAGCTTCCAAATCATATATTTAAATATTATTTTCTCTAATATACACCATAGATTCATATCTCTAGCCACTCTTAAATATTTACACCTGGATAGCTAATGTTCAAAAGAAGCCCTGGTGATGCAATGTTTAAGCAAATGGTTGCTAATTGAGAGGTCAGTGCTTCAAACAAACCCTCTTTAGTAGAAAAGACCTGGTGATCTGCTTGCATAATAAAGGTTTCAGCCTAGGAAATCCTTTGAGGCACTTCTGTTCTGTTCTATAGGGTCACTATGAGTCACAATCAACTCAACGACACCCAACAACAACAGACTATATTAAATTAAAAATAATATGAAACTATAAATAACTGAACTCTCAGAAGTTTTTTTCTGTAAATTCTGTGTATGAAATAGATACTTAAAATTTAAGTCTAGTCAGTTTAATTTTGAAAGTAAATCAACTCACTTTACCTTTTAAAATTCTTCTTAGAGGGCAAGAATTGAGTCTGATTTCTTTCTTTCATTTTCAGTTTTAAAAGAAAGTTTTGAAAATGTATGTTAAAATTTTAAGATGAGTTCAGAGACAGAATCATGATGCAGCAACTTGGGAAGTAAAAAATTCTTTTATAATGAAATTAATCTAATTAGTTGTTCTAGTCACACCTTAACCTTTCAGAAATGCACGTAAAAGAAAGACACTCATACCTCAGCCTATCAAATAGTTGCAGATTTCCCACCTATGTTTTATTTTTCAGATGTTATTTAAAAGAGGCCCCTTCTATAACATTAAGACTCCATGCAAACGGTCATTTCAAAGGACTTCCTTTGAAGTGACGTCCTGATACGTGCTACAACATGGGTGAACCTTGAAAATATTATGGTGAGTAAAATAATTAACAAAAGGACTAATATGATCCTACTTATATGAAATATATAGAATAGGCAAATATTTGAGAACAAAATTTATTAGTGGTTATCGGGGTGGGAAGAAGGGGGTAAAGGAAAGTCACTGCTTAGGGGACACTGAGTTTCTGTTAATGTTGAAGGAATAATTTGGAAAAAGGTAGTGACAATGGTTGTACAACATGATAAACACAATCAATGTCACTTAATTGCGTTATGTTAGAAAATGTTGATTCAGCAAATGTTTTGTTATATATATATTTACCACAATAAAACAATTAAAGTAATAATAATAAGATGAAAACAAACTACACTGACATCTGTGTTGCACCACTTACAAAGGATAATCACTGTCAACGATGCCGTTGTAATTCATTTTTTTCTGAGTATGCTAAATGTTGTTCTCGGTATGAAGGAAGTGTTGTTACTGTTGCAGGGTGCTGTCAAGTCAATTCTGACTCATAGAAATCCCATGTGAAGAATAAAACTGCCATACAGAGTTTCCTTGAAAGCAATCTTTACAGGAGCAGATCATCAACTCTTTGTCCTGCAGAACAGCTGAGTGAATTTCAGCTACCAATCTTACATTTAAGAGCCTAGCACTTATGTATTAGTTATTTATTGCCACATTAATGATACATAACAAAAACCACTGAATCTCAGCAACATATGATAATAAAGATTTATGGCTCATCCATCTAGAATCGTCAGTAAGGAAGATTTGCTGATTGTGGCTGGGTTTGCTCAGACATCTGCAGATTAGCTGGCTATTCTGGTCTGTAGTAACTGAAAAGTGTCCACTGCAGTACATTTTTCTCATGGCAGTGACAGAAGGGCAAGATAGTAAGACCTTGTGCATTAGCCTATGTCAAGATTCTGCTTGCATCATGTATGCTTACATCAGTCGTGTGACTGAGCTCAGTGTCAAGAAGAAGAGAAGTTGTGGGAATGTCTTGCAAAGTTATGCATGGAAAAGGCATGGATACAAGGAAGAGAGAAGAATTGGGGTCACTGATGTAATCAAACTATTAGGAGAGTAAACAAAAAAAAAAAAAGAAAGAAAGAAAGAATGAAGAAAAAAAGGAACAAAAGAAAGAATGAAACTAAAAATTAAAGAAAGGAAGCAGGCTCAATTTTTGCCCTCCAGAAAGTCATATTCTGATTGAGAAGACAGCCATAAAAATAAAGTTTACCACATGGTAAGTACTAAAATATAGAAAAGTATGAAGAACCATACAAAGAAGAAGAAGAAGAAGGAACTAAAACTAATCGCCATTGAGTTGATGCTAAGTCATAATAACCCATGTGTTGAAGAGCAGAACTGCACTCCATAGGGTTTTTGACCTTTTGAAGCATATAATCAAGCTTTCTTCCTAAGTGTCTCTGGGTAGGTTTGAACCGCTAACCTTTCAGTTAGTAGTCAAGACCTTAATTGTTTGTACCACCAGGAAGTAGGGAAATGGTGACTCTGACTGAGGGAGAGAGAAAACGCTTCATAGAAGAGGCAACATTACCTTTCAATGCTGAGGAAAGTTATGAGATGGAGAAGTGGTAGAGGAGAAGAATAGGAAATGACATGAACATAAGAGATAGTGTAGTGTGTTCTGAAAATCATGACTGGTACTATCCTATTGGGTTTTGACAAGTGATGGAAGGAGTTAAGAAGGGAGGAGACTTCAAGCAGAAGCTGAAAAGATAGGTTATATTTAGAGCATGGTAGTCTCACTTTGTAAAGCAAAAGTTATATCAAAATCCAATATAAATCAGCTATGTTCATTATAGCTGAAGAAATTGAAGCTTTTTACAAACTTCTACAGTCTGAAATTGATCAAACATGCAATCAAAATATACTGATAATTATTGGCAACTGCAATGTGAAAGTTGGAAACAAAGAAGAATCTTCGGTAGTTGGAAAATATGGCCTCAGTGAAAGAAATGACACTGGAGATGGCATGATAGAATCTTGCAAGACCTTATTCATTGCAAATATCTTTTTTTAATAACATAAATGATGCTATACACGTGGACCTCACCAGATGAAATACGTAAGAATCTCATGGACTACACCTGTGGAAAGAGGAGATAGAAAAGCTCAACATTACCCATTAAAACAAAGCCAGAAGCTGTGGAACTAACCACCAATTGCTCAATGCAAGTTCAAGTTGAAGCTAAAGAAAATTAAAATAAGTCCAAGAGAGCCAAAATACAACCTTGGTTTGTTTAGAAATCATCTGAAGAATAGATTTGACTCATTGAAGACCAATGACTGAAGACCACACAAGTTGTGGAATGACATCAAGAACATCATACTTAAATAAAACAACAGCTATTAAAAGACAAGAAAGGAAGAAAAGATCAAAATGGATGTCAGAAGAGACTCTGAAACTTGCTTTTGAACGTAGAGTAGCTAAATTGAATGGAAGAAATGCTGGGAAAAAAAGAACTGAATGGAAGATTTTGAAGGGCAGCTCGTGATTACAAAGTAAAATATTATAATGAAATATGCAAAGACCTGCAGATAGAAAATCAAAGGGGGAGAACATGCTTGGCATTTCTCAAGCTAAAAGAACTGAAGAAAAAAAATCATTCAAGCCTCAAGTTGCAATATTGAAGGATTCTTTGAGCAAAATATTGAATAATTCAGGAAGAATCAAAAGAAGATAGAAGGAATACACACAGTCACTGAATTAAAGAGAAATGGTCTATGTCCAAATATTAAGGGAGGTAGCATATGACCAAGAACTGATGGTATTGAAATAAGAAGTCAAAGCTGCACTGAAGGAACTGGCAGAAACAAGGCTCCAGAGGTTGATGGAATACCCACTAAGATGTTTCAACAAATGGATGTAGCACTGGAGGTGCTTCCTTGTTTATGCCAAGAAATTTAGAAGAAAGCCATCTGGCCAACTCACTGGAAGAGTTCAGTATTTGTGGCCATTCCAAAGAAAGGTGATCCTACAGAATGTGGAAATTATCAAACTATATCATTAATATCACACATAAATAAAATCTTACTGAAAATAATTCCAAAATGGTTGCAGCAGTATATTGACAGAGCCCTTCCAGAAATTCAAGCTGGATTCAGAAGAGGATGTGGAATGAGGGATACTGTTGTGATATCAGATGGATCTTGGCTGAAAGCAGAGAATATCAGAAAGATACATACCTGTGTTTCATTGACAGTGCTAAAGCATTCAACTGTGTGGATCATAACAAATTATGGATAACATGAAGATGAAGATGGGAATTCCAAACAGTTAATTGTTATCATGAGGAACCTGTACATAGACCAGGAGGATGTCATTCAAACACAAGGGGATACCACATGGTTTAAAATCAAGAAAGGTATACAGCAGAGTTGTATCCTCTCACTATACTTACTCAATCTTTGACCTGAGCAACTAATCCAAGAAACTGAACTATATGTGGAGGAACACGGCATCAGGATTGGAGGAAGACTCTTTAACAATGTACAATATGCAAATAACACAACCTTGCTTGCTGAAAGTGAAGATGACTTGAAGCACTTACTGATGAAGATCAAACACTAACGTCTTCATTATGGATTACACCTCCATGAAAAAGAAAACAAAAATCCTCACAACTGGACCTATAAGCAACAACGTGATAAATGGAGTAAAGACTGAAGTTGTCAGAGATTTCATTTTACTTGGATTCACAATCAATACCCATGGAGGCAGCAGTCAAGAAATCAAACATTGTATTACACTGGGCAAACCTGCTGCAAAAAAGCCTCTTTAAAGGGTTAAGAAGCAAAGACATCACTTTAAAGACTAAATTATTCCTGATCCAAGCCATGGTATTTTCAATCACCTCATATGCATGTGAAATCTTGTCAATGAATAAGGAAGACCAAAGAACAGTCGATACCTTTGAATTGTGGTGTTGGTGAAGGATACTGAAAATACCATGGACTGCCAGAAGAACGAACAAATCTGCCTTGGATTGCTCCTTGGAAGTGAGAGTGGCCAGACTTCCTCTCACTTTCTTTGGTCGTGTTGTCAGAAGGGACCATTCTCTGGAGAAAAACATCATGCTTGGTAAAGTGGGGGGTCAATAAAAAAGCAGAAGACCCTCAACAAGTTGGATTGACACAGTGGATTGCAACCATGGACTCAAGTATAGCAAGGATTGTGAGGATGGTGCAGGACCCAACAGTGTTTTGTTCTGTTGTACATAAGGTCCCTAGGGGTTGGAGCCGACTCAACAACACCTAACAACAACAACAACATGTTCATCTATTATCTAGTAGCTTCCCTCCTCACCTCCAGTGTGCCCAAATTCAGGGATGATTCACAATTGGATTTAGCCAATCACAACACTCCAATACCCCTGTCTTATGCTTGCTTTCTTAGAATCCATTGTAGTAAGATTGTTCATGTGACCTTATTCTGGGCAATAAGATATAAGGGTAAGTGTTCCCACTGGTTCTGGTTAGGACTTTGCTTCACGAATAAAAAGACAAAGCTGTGTAAGGAGAATGATAAGCAACAAGTAGGAAGAACAGACACGGTGAGAACAATAGAGAGGAAAGTTGGAAAGAGAGAAACTAAGTCTTTGATGATACCATTGAGCTGCTAAACCAGTCCTGGACAGCTGACATCTAGATTTCTTCCAATGTAGGATAATTAAATTACTTCAGTGATTAAGCCACTGTTAGTTGAGGGTTTTTGTTTTGTTTTGTTTTTTGTTATTTGTATCCATTCATGCAACACTACAATGAATCAGATTAAATTTTATTGATCTGTTATTTTACCAACATGAAACTCCAAAGAAAGCTCTGGTAGTGTAGTGTCTAAGGCACTTAAATGCTAACCAAAAGTCTGGTGGTTCAAACCCACCAGCCACTCCTCAGAAGGAATGTTGGGCAATCTACTTCTGTAGTGATACTGCCTCAGAAACCCAAGGAGGGGTCGCTATGAGTCGGTTCTGACTCAACAGCACATAACAACAACAACAACACTAACACTATATAACATTATTTACTTCATGAATAATGGATATGTACTGTACAGCTTCTTTCCTAGAGCCACTGTTTATTCTATTCCATCCTCCTCTGTTTTTCCAAAGGCTGACCTTTATGGACTTCCTAATGGGCTTCCTCTTCCTCATTGTTTCAGCCAGTGGGAGTCACTAGCAAGAGAGCAAAGGATGGGAGGAGAGGGAGGTAGGTGTTCTATATCCTTTTTCCTCCCTCTCTGCAAGTCATTATGGGTTGAGCAGATTTGACTGCTAACCAGAAGGTTGGCATCAACCCACTAGCTCCTCCAGGGAAGGAAGAAGGAGAAATCTACTTCCCTAAAGATTTATTGCCTCAGAAATCCAATGGGAGTCGCGATGAGACCGTATCCAATCATTAGCAGTGGGTTTGGTTTTAGTTTTGGTTTTTCTACAAAGGCACAGTTCCTGGCAGATCGTTCCTACTCTGAATCTTAATGACCACTTCCTTCCTTAATGCCTTTCCACTCTTACTAGCCCCAGGGTACCTTCATTGGTTTCTCTTCTCTCTGCCATACTCAGAATAGTTCCTTTATGGATTCCTTTCCCTTACTACATTTTCACAGGTCATATGTTTCTTCCTGGGATTCTGACTTAATAAAATACAAAAAGCATGGGGTTTTGCATAAAGGTACACACATAAACTTGCTAACTAAATAAACTTGTGCAAGTTACTTAAGAGTAACTTTTATAAGTGAGACAATATGGTACCAATTCCAAAGGGCTATTGTGAGGATTAAATAAGTATTTTAATCCATATGACTGGCACATACTTGATACTAGTGTAAGTTTCTTTTCCACTCTCTTCTCTCCAAATCTTTCCCTAAACCATTTGATTCCCAAGGCACTAATTCTGGCATAGTGGGTAAGACATTTGGCTGCTAAACAGAAAGTCAGCAGTTCATACCCACAAGTTGCTCCACAAGAGGAAGATGAGGCAATCTACTGTAAAGATCTACAGCCTTGGAAACCCAGTGGGGGCCACTAAGAGTTGGAAATGACTCAATGGCAGTGGGTGATTTTATATATAAGATCTAAGGCTTACCTCTTAAGATGAGAAATAAAGATTTGGCTAAAATGCCTCTGCCCTCTCTTCCCCATGTTGTCCTTAGGTGCTGTTGAACTGATTTTGACTCGTAGAATCCCCATGTGCCAGAGTAGAACTGCCCCATAGGGCTTTCTACAATCTTTACATGAGTAGATCACCAAGCTTTTCTCCCTCAGAGCAGCTAGATGAGTTCAAATCATCAACCCTTCAGTTAGTAACTGAGTGCTTAACCATTGCATGAGCACAGCTCCTTTTCTTCAGGATGGCCATTGCAAATAACAATAGCTGACTGCAGAACTATTTCTTACTGAGCTCTGATATGACCTCAAAACCAAAAAGAAAAAAAAAAAAAAAAACAAACTCACTGCCATCTAGTTGATTCTGATTCATAGTGACTCCCTTTGGGTTTCCGAGGTGGTAAATCTTTATGGAAGTAGATTGTCCAGTCTTCCTTCCTCAGAGTGGCTGATGGGTTTGAACTGCCAACCTTCTGGTTAGCAGTCAAATGCCTTAGGTAGTATGCCACCATGACCTCAGAAGCCTTAAAAAAAAAGATAAAAAAAAAAAAAAGAGAGAGAGAGAAAGAGAGAGAGACAGAGAAAGCAACCACTCTGAGAACTCATGTTTTCCTTTTCCTTTCCCTTTCCTTGGAGATTTTTTGTTTTCTAATTATACCAGGGACAAGAGAACCCCAAATTAGATTGTGAGATACTTAAGTAACAGAGAAGAGTTCACATTTCTAGAATTATCCCCAACATCCTACAGCATATAAGCTTCAAATGAAGTTTTTTGCATGGCTAAACAATGCATTGTACATTCAGCTCTTGGCATCATCATTCTACCATCCTGGAAGTCACTTGAAAATAAGTAAATAGATTCCAAGATGGCAGAATACGAAGAAAGACCGCACAGACCCTCCTCAACAAAGAAAACAGGAACCGATTAACACAGACACAGAAGATAATCCTGGACCCCTGAGGCTTGAAGGGAAGGATGTAGAAGTGGACTAAACCCCAACTTGTTGTTGTTGTTGTTAAGTGCTGTCAAGTTGTTTCCGACTCATAGCGACCCCATGCACAGCAGAACGAAACACCACCCTATCCCGCGCCAGCCCCACAATCCCCGCTATACCCCAACTAGCAGAAGAATTTTCATGAAAATACCAAAAAATGGAGACAGACGGACCTGAGATCTAGCAGCAATTCTGAGTGATCCTGATGGTACAGACAGCTTGTAGAATCCTGAGTGGTGGTGGGACCTAAGAATTAACCTAAAAATCAGCCCTGCTAGCCAGGGCCTGCACAGAGGACTGCTCTGGTGGCTATGGCATAAAAGGGGAAGCAGCGGTGAAAAGGAAGATGGGCTAAGCTGTGGACTTTTGCCTGTCTGGAGAGCACCACCATTTTGAATGTTTACAAGCTGCTTGACCATTTTGGATATTTAAAGATACAGCACTCTCCGAGAGTCCAAGAGCTTAAGAAGAGGTTCTGCTTGCCAGTAACCCCAAGGACAGACACTCTGGACCTGCACAACTGAAAAGGTGCAATATTCCTCTTGTTACTCTTACACCCCACAGTCGCTTGGTTAATGGAGGTGCAGCCATCCCCCACTTCTACCCACCTTCTGGGACCGCAGGAACTCCATCCCAGTCTGTGTGCTCAGAAGGAGCCTGGATGCCCTGTCCTGTCTTCCCCTGATTTTTTTTCTTTTGTCTTTTCCTTTGTCTCTTTATCTTTTCTGGTGTTTAGTTTGCTCGTATTTGTCTGTTTTAAAACTACTATTATCATGAACTATGTCCTTTTTATTATTATTCTTTATTCTT
>NW_006921798.1:1586860-1597361 GCF_000298275.1 Orycteropus afer afer
AAAGACAGGCATATGAGTTGAACATTTACCTCAGGTAGATACACTCCTTGGAGAGAACAAGCATGGGAGAAAGAAGGGCTGCATATGCACAGGGAGACAGCTCAGGGGGCAGGAGTGCATGGAGAGATGGACACAGGGAAGAGGTAACTATTGGGGGGAAGTGGGAGGGGAGCTGTTGCATTGTGGTAAATTGTGATCAATGTCATAAGACAAAGTGTATGTGAACTGCTGTATGGAAAGTGTATTTTCTCTATAAATTTTCACCCAAATCACAATTAAAAAAAGAAAGAAAGAAAATAAGTAAATAAATTAACTAATGAGCATAAAAAGAAACTCTGGTGGCCTAGTGGATAAGGCATTTGGCTGCTAACCAGAATTCAAACTCACCCGCTGTTTTGTGGGAAGAAGATGAGACAACATACTTCCATAAAGACTTACAGCCTTGGAAACTCAGTGAAGGTCACTAAGAGTCAGAATCAACTGATAGCAGTGTGTTTTAATAAGCATAACAAGGAGTCTGAAAAGTGTTTCTCACAGAGAGCAAGTTAAATAATCAATTTACATCTCTAGATAACAGAATGAGAGGAAGAGAAGACAGAGTGAAAGATGGTATACTCAACCTACATTACATTGCAGAATGGATTTCCTGTGCATATTATATATGTTTTCATGTTGTTGTTTAAATCTTGATTAGTTAGTCGATACTACTAACTTAGAGAATATTTTCTAGTAACATCATTTGCATTAAAATAGAAATGAAACAAATCCCTTTGCTAAAAAATGTTAACTGTGATATGAAATATTGCTAAGTAGTGTTTATTCTATTCCTTAGTCTTTATAATAAACAAGTAATGCAACCATAAGAGCAAAATCCTCATTTTTCCCAAGTGAACTCTAAAGAGGAAATAAAGCTGAAGAGATATTGTTGTGGATCTTATTTTCCATGCAGTATGCAAATTAACTGAGATAATTTTTTTAAAATATTAAAATTTTGATGTATCATATAAAATGCAAAAGGATACTTCCTAGTTTGTAACTGAAAGAAATCTAAAAGACTAGCATATTTGACAAGTATGTGTATAGATGGATAATGTTGTTGTTTTTTGCTGTCGAGTCAGCCCCAACTCATAGCGACCCCTCCTTGGGTTTCCAAGGCAGTATCACTACGGAAGTAGGGTTGCCCAACCTTCCTTCCAAGGAGTGGCTGGTTAGTTTGAACCGCCAGCCTTCTGGTTAGCAGTCAAGTGCTTTTAGCCACTATGCTACCAGAGCTCCTGGATAATAGATAGATAGTCCTATATAATCTGTATCTATATCATCTTTATCTATATACTAGAGGTATATGTGTGTGTGTGTGTGTGTGTTGTTATTGCTGTTGTTTTTAGGTGCTGTCAAGTTGGCTCTGACTCATAGCGACCCTATGCATAACAGAACAAAACACTGACAAGTCTTGTGCCAGCCTCACAATCCTTGCTATACCTGAGCCCATCCTTATAGCCACTGTGTCAGTCCATCTCGCTGAGGGCTTTCCCCTTTTTCATTGACCCTCCACTTTGCCAAGCATAATATCCTTCTCCAGGAAACTGTCCCTTCTGACTACATGACCAAAGTAGGTAAAACAAAGTCTGGCCATTCTTGCTTCCAAGGAGCATTCCAGCTGCACTTATTCCAGGACAGATTTGTTCATTCTTCGGGCATTCCATGGTACTTTTGGTATTCTTTGCCAACAGCACAACTCAAAAGCTTCAACTCTTTTTAGTCTTTCTTATTCATTGTCCAACTTTCACATGCCTATGAGGCTAATGAAAATATCATGGCTTGGGTTAGGCACACCTTAGTCTTCAAAGAGACATCTTTGCTCTTCAGCACTTTAGAGAGTTCTTTTGCAGCAGATTTGCCCAGTACAGTATAACATCTCACTTCTTGACTGCTGCTTCCATGGGTGTTGATTGTGGATCCAAGTGATATGAAATCTTTGACAACTGCAATCCTTTCTCCATTTATTGTGATACTGCTTATTGATCTAAGTGTCAGGATTTTCATTTTCTTTATGTTGGGGTGTAATTCATACTGCAGACTGTAGTCTTTAATCTTCATCAGTAAGTATTTCAAGTCATCTTCACTTTCAGCAAGCAAGGTTGTGTCCTCTACATATTGCAGGTGGTTAATGACTGTTCGTCCAATCCTGATGCTACATTCTTCTTCATGTAGTCCATCTCCTCAGATTATTTGCTCAGCATACAGATTGAATATGTATGGTGAAAGATACAACCCTGACACACTCCCTCTCTGATTTTAAATCACTCAGTATCCCTGTGTTATGTTCGAATGACAGCCTCCTGGTCTATGTACAGGTTCCTCATGACCACAATGAAGTCTTCTGGAATAACCATTCTTCTCAGTGTTATCCATAATTTGTTATGATCCACACAGTTGGATGGTTTTGCATAGTCAATAAAACACAAGTAAACATCTTTCTTTTATTCTTTCCTTTCAACCAAGATCCATCTGACATCAGCAATGATCTCCCTTATTCCAAGTCCCCTTCTGAATCCAGCTTGCATTTCTAGAAGTTCCCACTTGATGTACTGCTACAATAATTTTTTAATTATCTTCAGCAAAATTTTACTTGTGTGTGATATTACTGATATTGTTCAATAATTTCCATATTTTGTTGGATCACTTTCTTTGTACAAACATGGATCACTTCCAGTCAGTTGGCCAGGTGGCTATGTTCCAAATTTCTTGACGTAGGTGAAGAATTGCCTCTAGTGTGGTGTCTGCTGAAACATCTCAATGGGAATTCCATCAATTCCTGGAGCCTTCTTCTTTGCCAATTCCTTCAGTGCAGCTTTGACTTCTTCCTTCAGTACCATTGATTTTTGATCGCATGCCACTTCCTGAAATAGATGAACATAAATTCTTTTTTGCACAGTGACTCTGTGTATTCCCTCCATCTTCTTTTCATGTTTCCTGCATTATTCAATATTTTGCCCATGAACTCACTGCTGTCGAGTCGGATCTGACTCATAGCGACTCCTCCTTGGTTTCCGAGGCAGTATCACTACAGAAGTAGATTGCCCAATCTTCCTTCGCAGGAGCAGCTGGTAAGTTTGAACTACCAGCTTTCTGGTTAGCAGTCAATTGCCTTAGGCACTATGCCACCAGAGCTCCCATTTTGCCCACAGAATGTTTCAATATTGCAACTCAAGTCTTGAATTTTTCCTTCAGTTCTTTCAGCTTGAGAAATGCCAAGCTTGTTTTTCCCTTTTGTTTTTCTAACTCCAGGTCTGTGCACATATCATTGTAATAATTGACTTTGTCTTCTTGAGCTGCTCTTTGAAATCTTCTGTTCAACTCTTTTATCTTGTTATTTCTTCTATTTGCTTTAGCTACTCTCCACTCAAAAGCAAGTTTCAGAGACTCTTCTGACACCCATTTGGTCTTCCTTTCCTGTCTTTTTAATGACCTTTTTCTTTCTTCATGTATGATATCCTTGATATCATCCCACAATTCCTCTGGTTTTCAGTTATTGGTGTTCAATGCATCAAATCTATTCTTCAGATGGTCTCTAAAATCAAGTAAGATATAATCAAGGTCATATTTTAGCTCTTGTGGACTTGTTTTAATTGTTTTCTGCTTCAACTAGAACTTGCATATGAGCAGTTGATGGTCTGTTGCACAGTCAGCTCCTGGCCTATATCCCAATTATCAAATATCATACATGAAAGTAGTATATCCACAGGAATATTTTATTTTAAATCTACATATTTATCTATTTTATATAGACATAGTGCATATAAATACATAGCATAAGTACATCTATACCTCCATGTTTACCCAAAAGACATATGTGCAGATATGGGGCAATCTACTTCTGTAGTGATACTGCCTCAGAAACCCAAGGAGGGGTCGCTATGAGTCAGGTCCAACTCAACGGCAAAAAACAACAACAATATAGATATACCATTTTTTCTTCTTTTTCTTAAGTGAACATTTATGAACATATGAATAAAGGCACTAAATGACTTACACGAAACTTTCATGACACAGCATAATAAAATATCTATTGTTATTATACCCATTTTATAGCTGAGAAAAATCAAGGTCCAAGAAGTTATGTAAATTGTCAAAAGTTTCAGAGCTCATAAATGGCGAAATTAACATAGGGCTTCTATTCTAAAGTCAATGCTCTCAAAAACTACATAATACTCTTCTCTTGTATGCATCATCTCTGATAATAATTTTAGAAGGCAAAGCAATAAACACTCATTGCATGTAGCAAAAAAAAAAAAAAATCACTGCCATCAAGTCTATTCTGACTCATGGAAACCTGCATTGGGTTTCCAAAGTGGTAAATCTTTATGGAAGTAGATCGCCCAGTGTTTTGGTTACCTAGTGCTGCTCTAACAGGAATATACTACAAATGGGATGGCTTTAAGAAACAGTTCATTCTCTTACAGTTTGGAGGCTTTTAGTCTGAGTTCAAAGTGCCAGACTCTAGGAGCTGGGTGAAAGCCCCTCAACCCTGGGGTCCAGCTCTGCCTCCTGCTCCCAGCCCACTGAAGCTAGAGGCTTTTCTTCACTTAGACAGCTGCTGGCTGCTGAGGCTGACAAACCCAAAGTTGACAAGTAAAAAGGCACAGTCCTGATGTTACCAAACCACAAGGCAGGCCATTAATTCAAGTCCATTGAAAGTCCCAAGGTTGGCAGAGCATGGCAAGCTGCTGAACAGTGACATGCCTACATACAGAGTTCAAGCCTGCCATAAGCTAGAGACCATTCCCCAAGGCTTCTCCTTATATACAGGAAGCAGACCACATCCCTAAGGCAGCTATTCAGCTGCTCACAGTAGATTCCACCATGGTGTTGATTACCAGTTTCATCATGGGGTATACTACATCCAGCTGCCCAGCCACTCAACTAGGCCCAGCCAAGTTGACACACAAACTTAACTGCTACACCCAGTCTTTCTTCCGTGGAGTGGCTGGTGGATTTGAACCTCCAACCTTCTGGTTAGCAGTCAAATGCCTTAGGTGCTATGCCACCAGAGCTCCTATATGTAATAAAAAGAAAGTTTAAAAATACAGTTGCTAAGGTAATGAAGGTTCATAATTAATATCCCTGATGACATGATGAAAAACAATTGACTTACATTAAAATGGAAGGAAAATGAAATAGGGAAATGAATGTTGAATATTTATAATGTGATTTATAATTAATTAATAATCTTATTTATAAATTATTTATGTTTAAATATATATATTTCTATTTGACTAACATTTATCAAGCTCCTGCTAGGTACTCTGTTTAAGAATAACACACCATGTCTGCCTTCAAAGAGGTTAAAGTCAAACAGAGAGATGCAGATATATAAATAATTTATGTAAAGTTTTCCAAAGAACATGACAAAAAAATCTCACCAGATATATTGGGAATGCTAAAAGAATGACTTGCCATTTCTACCAAGACATTCTGGAGAGGGATGTGAGGAAAGGCTTCATGGAGGAAGTACCTAGTGTGAATACTGCATTAGATAAGAAAAATAAATGATATATGTGGTGGTTTTGTTTGTGCATCAACTTGGCTGGGCCTGGTTGAGTGGTTAGGCAGCTGGTGGTAGTTATTCCCCATGATAAGACTGGCAATCATCTCCAAGGTGGGATCTACCACAAGCAGCTGAGTAGCTGCCTTTGGGATGTGGTCTGCTTCCCGTATATAAGGATAAGCCTTGGAAACAGCTTATGGCACACTTGGACCATGCATGTAGCCATGTCGCTGTTCAGCAGCCTGCCATGCTCTGCTGACCTTGGGACTTACAATGGACTTAAATTAATGACCTGCTATGTGGTTTGGTAACACCAGGGCTGTGCCTTTTCACTTGTCAATCTTGGGTTTGTCAACCTCAGCAGCCAGCAGCTGTCCCAGTGAAGAAATGCCTCTAGCTCCAGTGGGCCGAGAGCAGGAGGCAGAGCTGGACCCCAAGGTTGAGGGGCTTTCACCCAGCCTCTAGAGTCTGGCATTTTGAACTTGGGCTTAAAGCCTCCAAATTGTAAGAGAATAAATTCCTGTTTGCTAAGGCCATTCCAATTGTGATATATTCTTGTCAGAGCTGCACTAGGTAACCAGAACAATATCTATCTTTTTGTAAAGCTTATCTATTTTAAAATAACAACTTCATTGAGTTATAATTCATATACCATGAAATTCATCCTTTCATTTGTTACAATTCAGTGGTTTTCAGTATCGTCGCAGAATTGTGCAATGATCACACTATCTAATTTTAGAACATTTTCCTCACTCCAAAAGAAATTCCACACCCAGTAGTAGTCATTTGCATTTCCCCATTCCCCACCAGTCCTTGGAAACTATTTATTAATTTTCTGACTCTCTGAATTTGCCTATTCTGGACATTTCGTATAAATGGAGTTATGCACTAAGTACCATATTTTCACACATATAGCAAGTACCTTCTATGTCTGTCAACCACTGCCTCCTCCTGGGAGGTATTTTTCTAAATGTACTATGCTAATTTTTTTCACTGTAACATGTGGGGAAAAAAAAATGGCAAAACAGTACTCATGAAATACCTCCTAGGGGGAGGATGAGTTGGCAAACAAATGTAGAAGGTGTATGTTATTTGAGTAAAAATATAGTAGTTTGTTATGACTGACTTTGTTCACTTAGAATAATGGTTTCAAGGTTTATTCATATTATAACAGGTATGAGTCGGATCCGACTCAACCACAGTGTGTTTGGTTTTTTGGTTTTTATTAATCAGTTAATGAACATTTAGATTGTTTCCACTTGTTTAATAACTAACATTGCTGTACAAGTTTTTGTATAGACATATGGTTTCATTTCTCTTAGGTATATACCAAGAAGAATAATTGCTGGGTTATAAGGTAACTCTATGCTTAATATTTTGAGAAAGTGCCAAACTGTTTTCCAATCTGACTGCCCACCAGCAATGCATGAGGGTTCTAATTTCTGTCCATCCTTGTTAACTTTTGTTATTGTCTGTCTCTAATTTCTGTCCATCCTTGTTAACTTTTGTTATTGTCTTTTTATTTATTTTAGGAATCCTAATGGTTTTGGGGGAACCCTGGTTGTGCAGTGGTTAAGGGCTCAGCTACTAACAAAAAGGTCAGTAGTTTGAACCCACCAGCCACTCCAAGGGAGAAAGCTGTGTCAGTCTGTTTGTGTAGAGGTTTACAGCTTCGGAAACCCTATGTGGCAATTCTACTCTGTCCTATGGTGTCGCTATTAGTCAGAATGAACTCAATGGAAATGAGTTTGGTTTGACTTTTGTTTATTAAATATAAAGTGGTATTTTATTGTTGTTTTAATTTGCATTTCTTTGATGACTAACAATTTGATCATCTTTTCATGTGCTTATTGACCATTTGTATATCATCTTTGGAGAAATATCTATTCAATCTTTTGCTCATTTTTTTTTTTTTTTTAATTTGGGTTGTCTTTTTATTGCTGAGTAGCAAAAATCCTTTACATATTCAAGATTCAAGGTCTTTATCATATATATGATTTATAAGTACTTTCTTCCATTCTGTGGATGGTCTTGTCAGTCTCTTGGTGATGTCTTTGATACAAAAAATTTTTAATTTTGATGATGTCCAATGTATGTATTTTTTTCTTCATCTTCTGTGCTGTGTGTTGTATCTAAGAAACCACTGCCTACCCCAAAGTTACAAAGATTTACCCCTACGTTTTCTTCTAAGAGTATAGTTTTATCTCTTTTATTTAGGTCTATGATTCATTTCAAGGAGCTCTAGTGGCGCAGTGCCTAAGGCATTTGACTGCTAACCAGACTGCAGTTTAAGCCCTCTAACCACTCCAAGGAAAGAAGATGAGACAATCTACTTCTGTGAAGATTTACTGCCTTGGAAACCCAATGGAAGTCACTATGAGTCAGAATCGACTCACTGGCAGTGGCTTTTATGATCCACTTTGAGTTAATCTCTGTATGTGGTGTGAAGTCAGGGTTCAACTTCATTTTTTCCTTGTTACTATCCACTTAGCCCAGAATCACTTGTTGAAAGGACTATTCTTTCCCTATTGAATTATTTTGTAACCTTTGTTGAAAATTGACTATAAATGTAAAGGTTTATTTCTGGACCCTCAATTTTATTCCATTTACCTATATGTCTGTCCTTGTGACTTGACAGGTAAGCAGGTATTTGCCAGCCAGACAAGGGATCAGGTGTGGTGAGGATGGGTGCAGAGATTTTTCAGACAAATATAATAACATGAGTAGAAACATGGAAGAAAAACACCATGACCACACTGAGGAAGAACAAAGAGTGGGCTTTGACTAAGGCATTAACAGCTGTAGGGTTCAGTATGATATGGAAAGAGAGCTAAGTTCTAAGACTAAGGAGTTTGACATTTATCCTACAGAAATCTGGACTTTGTAAAGGCCTTTAAGCATGATCATATTTGACTCTAAAAAGGTGCCTGTGTTAAGAGTGTGAAGAATAAATTGAGAGGATGTGAGAGTGAAAGCAGAGATACCATTTCAGCAATTAACTTTTTAGGTCTAAGTAGGTCATCAGAAGAATTTGAAGGCAATGAATTACTTAATATGGCTCTTCTAGCCATGACCTTTATGACTCCCACCAGATGGCTGGGTGGAACTATGTGAATGTGATGTGCTTGGTGCCCACCAAGGGGACTGGATAGCTTGATAATAATGTAAATAAGGTGCATGACACCCTTATAGGACCATACAAATAAGCTGTATGAATTGGTTAGTTTTGCCATCCCACTAGTCTTAAAATGCGCAATCCCAGAGGCAGAAAAGGTGGACTGTACTGCCATCAGGAGAGAAAAACTGGATGTGGAGCATTTCCTTGGGCCCAAGATCCCTGTGCCAAGACAACAGAAAGACAGCAGAGAGATGGTACAGCAGAACTAAGAGACCATCATGAGACAGAGTGGTGGGCTTCCCAGCCCATGGAGCAAGAAATCTGAGAGCCTTCAAGCAGGAGGCTTGCTAGCAGAGTGGGGTGCCTCTTTGAGTGACTATTTGCAAATCTGCAAGAGCTTTGTAACACTGGCCCAAGCATGGCAGTGGCCGAGGTCAGAGAGAAGCATGCCTGTGACACACCTGAGAAGCTATCCTGATTGAAGAACTGTATCCTGAGTTGTTTCTGATCCTGAATTGTAACTTGTACTTCCCTAAAAACCCCATAATCATGAATATTGTCTATAAATTCCCTGTGGCCACTTAAACATATTATTGAACCCAGCAGAAAAGTAGAGTATGCCATGGGAGGGACAGTTGGTGTCAGAATTGGTGAGAAGTTTGGAGGGTGGTGTCATGTCTGACCTCTGCCTCATAAAAATCAGCCTTGATCTGATGATGTTCTTGGTCTTCCTCTTTCCTCATGAATTTAGAAGAGGTCAGATACCACCCCCATGCTCTTTTTGCCACTGCAAAAGGGGAATAAATGCATTTGACAGATGTTTAAGAGGAAACAAAATAAATGAGATTTATTCATCAATTGAATGAGTTGACAAAAAGAGAAAAATTATGTGTGACTTCAGGTTACTTACCAACCTAGAAAGCACAAGAGGAATTCTGGGTTTAGTGAAACATAATCATTTCCATTTGGGATATGTTGAATATTCTGGAGTACTTTTTATGTGCCAAGCACTACGCTAGCTCTTTTACATATTGTGTTTACTTTACATGCTTTGTATCACTAGCCTGTTTTGATCATCTCTTCTTTATTCCATTCATGAGTCGAGTGTCTCATCGTAAATAGCATAAATAGCCAAACACACAACACCCATCACCAGCCTGATGAAATCGAACAGAAGTTTATTACTCAAATATACAGCCCTAGAGGAGGACATGGGAGCTCTGGTGGCATAGTGCCTAAGGCATTTGACTGCCAACCAGAAGGCTGGCAGTTCAAACCCACCAGCCACTCCTCAGAAGGCAGCTTCAGCAATCTACTTCCATAGTGATACTGCCTTGGAAACCCAAGGAGGGGTTGCTATAAGTCAGATCCAACAGTGAGCTGAGTTTGAAAGGAGGACATGACACACCACGCAGAGTCACATGGGGGTTGTACTTAGACACAGAGTGAACAACCATAAGCTGTGGAAGACAGACTTGATAGTAACAAGAGTACGTGGTGGCATCTGGTTCCTGAAAGAGGATGTGATTGTCCTGTTTAAATAATTCAATGGGCTGACAGGGGTGTAAAACCTGTTAGGTTTAGGTCAGATGGGATGCAGCTGGTCCAGTTCATAGGCGAACTTCCTAGATAAAAAGTCTTTCCCATTGGGTGGGAAGCATATCTGGTGGTAACAGGGGAACTCATGATTAGAACTTTGGGGCTCTCTGAGGCTAAAATACATCAAGGCAGCATATGAAATTTTAGACCTTCTAAGGCACTTGACTGCTAACCCACCAGCCACTCCTCAGAAGGAAGGTTGGGCAATCCTACTTCCGTAGTGATACTGCCTCGGA
>NW_006921798.1:1597461-1628918 GCF_000298275.1 Orycteropus afer afer
GACCCCTCCTTGGGTTGCTGAGGCAGTATCACTACAGAAGTAGATTTCCCAACCTTCCTTCTGAGAAGTGACTGGTGGTTTTGAACCACCAGCCTTCTTGTTAGCAGTCAAGTGCCTTAGGCACTCTGCTACCAGAGCTCCCAAGCTAACTAAAACTGAGGGACATTACAAAACTCATCCATGTCATATAGCTAGTAAGTAATGGAGTATAAATTTAAAGCAAAATAACTATACTTATTTAAGGTAACATTCATAACTTTATTTCTTCCCAGAAGGTCACTGTGAGAGCAATAAACTACTAAGACACTTGCCTGCTAACCAGACGGCTGGCGGTTTAAACCCACCAGCCACTCCTCAGAAGGAAGGTTGGGCAATCCTATTTCCGTAGTGATACTGCCTCGGAAACCCAAGGAGGGGTCTCTATGAGTCGGGTTTGACCCGACGGCACATAACAACAACAACAACAACAACAAACTAAAAGGAAATTTAATCCAATCTTTGCTTCCTTCATTACTTTGGGATGTAATTAATTACGTTTAATTTTCACCACTGTCATACTTGTAAAGAAATTTCAGAATACTCAAGTTGAAATGGGGTGCAGATTAGAAGAGAACAGCGTGTTAACTATGTGCACCACCTAGGACTCCTGCCTGCTATACATACTAATGCGAATTCCACTGGTATTTATTAAGCATTTACTATAGTGAGGCCCTTTACAGGACACACTCATAAGGATTATCAGCCTTACCCTTACAACATCCCTCTAAAGTAGATCTTTTCTTGTTTTGATAGAAATAGCCTAGGCTCAGAGACTTTTGTTATTTTTCACCCAGTCCTTTCTATTTTATTTTGTTTCTAAATATTATGACTTTTCACAGAGGTATTCATTCAGGATTCACTTATTTGAGTAGTGATAAATGTTCTGAAAGGTGCTTATAAAGGAAAGAAACAAAGCAATTTTGAGTAGTGATAAATGTTCTGAAAGGTGCTTATAAAGGAAAGAAACAAAGCAATAGAGACATTTGATTTTATAACACAGATCTTGAGCTTAGAAATGTCCAGGTTCTGAAAAGTTTTCACTTTTGAATCTTTGCATTATGAAATACATCTGAGATACAGAGAAATGCACCAATAAAACCTGTGAAGTTAAACCTACATTATATGTCATTATTTCATTAATTGTTTCATCAAACTTCTAATTTCTGGAAAACAAATGATATACTCATCACATAGTAGTCCCTCAATAATATGTTTCAAATTTACTATTTTGCTATTTTTGTATTCAACTTATATAAGGTTCAGCTCTTTTTTAGTATGTATGGTGCTGGCACAAATTGTAATGGAAGTATTTTAATGATGTTTCACTTTTTAAAACAAAGTTCTTAAAAAAATAATAGCTTTTATCTTAAATAATAGTTGTCATTTATTTTATTTATCTACAATGCAAGAAAAAATATATTTTCATACTATATGTTGTAAATATTATGCATGCTATGTTATTACCATGCTGGGTGGTAATACCATCTATGTATTTATTTAGCATAGTATCTTCTCTAAGTATTATCCTTTGCTCTATAAGTATAATACAAATTGCAAACACCATAGAAATTGCTTTTTGAAAATATCTGGTATAGTCCTTTGGGGGGGACAAAAAAACTCTTTTAACCTAGGACTGAAAATTAAAACAGTATCTTATTAAGGACCACGTTGGGCCAGAGGGCTATATTCCCACTGATAAATGGAATCTATTTCTTGCCATTTGTTTTGGCAAATTAAGCTTATTTTTGAACTATATAAACATGATCTCTATTTCATTTTGAAATACCCTGAATACCTTCCCAAATTGGCCAGATTAAATTCAACTCTTCCACCACTTTTGAGATGAAGTCTGGCCATTCTCGCTTCCAAGGAGCATTCTGGCTGCACTTCCTCCAAGACAGACCTGCTAGTTCTTTTAGCAGTCCATGATATTTTCAGCATTCTTTGCAAACACCACAGCTCAAAGACATCAACTCTTCTTTGGTCTTCCTTATTCAATGTCCAGCTCTCATATGCATATGAGGCGATTGAAAATACGATGGCTTGTGTCAGGCTCAGCTTAGTCCTCAAAGAGACATCTTTGCTCATCAGCACTTGAAAGAGGTCCTTTGCAGCCAGTTTGCCAAGTGTTATATGTCGTCTGATGTCCTGACTGCTGCTTCCATTGGTGTCGATTGTAGAACCAAGCAATGTGAAGTCTTTGACAATTTCAATCTTTTCTCCATTTATCATAATGCTTCTTATAGGTCCAGTTATGAGGATTTTTGTTTTCTTTATATTGAGATGTAATCCATACTTTAGACTGTTTGTTCAATCTTCATCAGTAAGTACTTCAAGCCATCCTCACTTTCAGCAAGCAAAGCTGTGTCATTCATCTTATATACTTTGGTCATGTTATCAGAAGGGACAATTCCCTGGAGAAAGATGTCATGCTTAGTAAGGTGGAGGGTCCACAAAAGAGGGGAAGGCCCTCAACGAGGTGTATTGACACAGTGGTGACAACGGGCTCAAGTGTAGCAAGAATCATGGAGCTGGCTCAGAACTGGGTGGTGTTTCATTCTGCTTTGCAAAGGGTCGCTATGAGTCAGAGACGATTCAATGGCACTTAACAACAGCAACAACAACTTTTGAGCTTACAACAATATGTTTCAGATGAGTGTGTCCAAGTACTATAAGCCTACAGTTTATTTTTCAGCCCAGTAATTTTATAGCAGTGTTGTAAAGCAATGACTTCAATTTTATATAATCATGCTTGGCACAGATAGTGGCTCTTATCCAGACCTATTTAATTTCACCTTTCAGGAATTATGTAAATATTATATGTCTCTTTCATAATTTTACCACTATAGTGTTACATTACTGACTTCATTCCTCAAAGACCACACAACATATCAACCTTAGCATTTGTCTTTTTTGCACTTAGCTCATGTGGTGAGCACCTGAAAACCATTCCTAAAACTTACCACCCACTCTTTTGCCTATTCTGTCTCTGACTGTTAAATCACACTTGCTAATTTCTGTGGAGCCTCGGCTGACAAGCAGGATGTGATGTACTGTGAGGGGCCATGATCACAGAGGTACAATATCAGGTCAGTGTAAGATTTTAACGACATGGTTATTTATGATAGTTACTGGGTGTGAGCAGAATTAAATTGAAAATAAGCAAAACTCTTTTGCAAAGCATTTTATCTATATTCATATTGTAGTACAAAAAATAAGCATATGATGTCTGGAGTCAAGAAGACCTAGGTTAAAGTCTCACTCTGCCACTTCCAAGCAATGTGACCCTGAGAGGTAAATTTCCTGTTTCAATTTCCTCATCTGAGAAATAACAATAATTGTGCCAACAACACAGATTTGTTATGTAGATGACATGAAAAAATTCACATGAAGCACCTAACACATGTCTACCTCACAGAAATTGCTCCATAGTTTAGAGTTGTTGTTATCATTACTATTGTTGTTTTTGTTGTTAGTTGGTTAGTTTCAGAGTCTTTGTGAGCGTAATGGCCTGGATCACAAGACAAGGCCCAAAACAGAAGCAAAGTACATTATTGGCAAACTTCAACTGTCTTTGAACAACTTTAACTCTTCCTTTAAAAAATTTATAATTAGAAGATAATCTTACATATGAACTTGTGTTACAAAATTAGACACATACATTACAGAAACAACAAAAGACAGAGTAGGAGTAACTTCTCAGAGACAACCAAACACCTTGAGAGGATCACTGGGCCTGCAAACTCAGAACCATAGTCTCGGGGATATCATGCTCAATTGGAACAACATAGTACATAAAAATCTTATTCTACAATTTACTTTGGTGAGTAGCAACTGAGGTCTTAAAAGCTTTTGAGCACTTCTGGTAAGATGGAGGTATAGGCAGACAAGCAACACAGACCCTCTTCAAAAAAGAAAAGAAAAACGAATTAACAGAGATACAGAAGATGAGCCTGGAACCCTGAGCTTTGAAAGGAACTATACAGAAGTGGATTAGGCACCAACTAGAGGAGCACTGGTAGCATAGTGGCTAAGGCACTTGACTGCTAACCAGAAGGCTGGCGGTTCAAACCCACCAGCCACTCCTCGGAAGGAAGGTTGGGCAATCCTACTTCCGTAGTGATAACTGCCTCGGAAACCCAAGGAGGGGTCGCTATGAGTCCGGGCCGACTCGACGGCACATAACAACAACAACAACAACAACAGTGGAAAAACCTGAATGAATGCAGTGAGTACAGAAAAGGTTGGAGCTCCAGACTGTCAGCTACTCTGACAAGACCAACAACCTGAATATTTCCAAGTGGTGTTGGGACCTGAGAATTGACCTAAAGATCAGTCCTGGTCACCAAGGGCTGAAGGGACAACTGCTCTGGTGGCCTATGACTAGGAAGGGAAACAGCAAGGAGGGAGACAACCTGAGCTGTGGACTTTCTGCTGTCTGGAGGGCACAGCCATTTTGATTGTTTACACGTGGCAGCCATTTTAGATATTTAAAGTGACTGAGGACCCAGCCATTTTGAATGTTTATAAGCAGTGGCCATTTCAGATATTTAAAGTAACTAAGGGTGCAGCCATTTTGAATGTTTACAAGTGGCAACCATTTTGGATTTTAAAGTGATAGCATTCTCATTCAGATTTCAGGGACCTAAGAACAGGCTCTGTTTGCCAGGGTTGGCAAGGACATACAAGAGGCTGACAACAGGAAAGGAGACAGGTGGTGAGTGTATAAGTGCTGTCAACTAGTGAATAGAGGAGCACAGCACAGTACCCTGCCTGTATAGATAACATACAAAGAAAACAAAAATCGTGGGTAAGTCACTCCACCATATAATCACCAATTAAGTATAAACACAAAAGCTTTTGAGCAGCCATCTGAGATACAACTATTGGTCTCCTCTCATCTAAAGCAAAGAAAAATGAAGAAAATCAAAGACATCTGGAAACAATTAGTCCAAGGATAAGATGGACCACGAAGACCTCAGCCTTCATGACCCCAAGACCAGAAAAACTAGATGGTGCCTGGCTACCAATGTCAACAGCTTAGAAAGGGATCAAAACTGGAGATCCTGGATAGAGTGGGAGGAAAAATGTGGAAGAAAATTCAAAAACACAAAAATGACCAGAAGTACTGGTTACATAGAGACTGGTGAAATCCCAGAGACTACAGCCCTGGATTACCCTTAGGGCTTAGAAATGGACTCACTCCCATGGATTGGCTCTCAACCCAACAGTAGAAAGACACACATGCAGAACACCTATCCTGGGCAATGACTCACCTACTCTAGGGAAATGCACCCCTTAGATCAATCAGCCATGAAACACCAGAAGGGCAGTACTCACATAGAGGGAAAGCTGGAAAGACAGGAATGAACAGTTAAAAAGGGCACAGGGAGAGAGTAATCACAGAGAGGGGAGAGGAGGGGGAGAGTGTTTTTTTTATGGTTGGGTATGGTAATCGGGAGGAGCTCTGGTAGCATAGTGCCTAAGGCACTTGACTGCTCACCAGAAGGCTGGCGGTCCAAACCCAGCAGCCACTCCTCGGAAGGAAGGTTGGGCAATCCTACTTCTGTAGTGATACTGCCTCGGAAACCCAAGGAGGGGTCGCTATGAGTCGGGGCCTACTTGATGGCAAACAACAATAACAACAACATGGTAATTGGGGAATTAAATCAAATGTGCATGAACTGTTGAATGTAAAATAAATTTGCTTGTAAATTTGCACCCAAAGCACAATAAAAACTAAATGAAAAAAATCATAATTGAAATTTAAAATAATTAATATTTCCCAGAACAAGGTGACCCAAACCTGTAAGTGCTTGGTTCAAATCTACTCGAAAGAGCCTAGAAGAAAGAACTAGCCATCTATTTTCAACAATTCAGCCACTGAAAATCCTATGTAGCACAATTTGACTTTGAAACACCTAAGTTGGAATTGACTTGGCAGCAACTACTTACTAGTTAGAACATTCTGTGGGAAAGAGGTATAAAATTATCAGTACACATATAATGATAAATTGTACTCTCCATGTCTCTTTGTCTTCTTCAGGTCTGCCTTCTCTCTTTCTCTGTACTTAGACATGAAACATTATTGTTCTAGCCAAGTATCGCAGCTGAAATGAGAACAGTGACTGGTTGAGCAGATGTGTCAACAACTACATACTAGGAAAAAAATGTATAGCCCCAGCCTTGCCACTTACCAACTGTATAACCTCAGTGTGCCTGGGTGGCCTTTAATATGGGGTTAATAATACTATCTACCTCACAGGGTTGTGTGTGCTCATACATTAAATGTTCTAGAACTGTTCATGGCCTATAATAAGTACTATATAAATATTAGCTTTTTATTACAACATGTTGAACTCATACATAACATTATATACACACGTGTATGCATATAAACACAGAACTGACATTTCCTTTCCTGTATCATGCTAAATACCTTTCTACAGTGCATTTTTAGATAATCTATGTTACATAGAAATCTATAAGAGATTACACTCATTTGTTTGTCCTTCTCAGTATCTTAGTCACTCCTCAGTATTGTTAGGAATTTGGAAACCCCAAATTCCTATCTTAGGCCACAAAAGAAGATTTACAACACTGCTGTTATTGTTCTATCTTTTAATGCTAAATAAAATTTCACCCATTAATAAAGCTTTGACTTCCAATATTTTATCCTCTGAAAGCACTCAAGACATTAATTTTATACTGACAACTATAACAATTAAGCTTTGACAGAAGCCTGATAAAATAGTCATATTGCTTCCAATGTCTTTTGCATAACTGAGTCTAAGTACAGTTCATCACTGAGCAAGCAAAACACACACACACATATACACATTCTTATCTTCAAGATGGGATGAAAAGACACTTAAAGAGTTAATGAACTTGCTGACTTTTCTACAATGAATTAAAAATCTCTTTCCTTAATCCCACTGTCTTGGACATCTTGGTACCAATTAATTCTTGGAACTTCACTCCATACAATAGATACTTCAGGAAATGAAAAAAAATGTTTATACTTTCTTGGAAAAGTAAGACTAGCTATCCTAGGAAGGTTATATGATATGTTAGATAAGTTACAGTTTTTAGTATGTAAGGTATATTCTTCTTACTTAGCCATTTATGTTGTTGATAAAAGATATTTGCAATGAATAAATCGTTTGTCTTTTAAACTTCTATCATGAGGTCTCTGGAGTCATTTCTACCACCAAGGCCATATTTTCCACCTACTGGTGATTCTTCTCTGTGACTTTTGCATTCCAATTACCAGTCATTATCAATGATCTAGAAGCATATTTGGTCAATCTCAGGCTACAGAACTTGGTAAAAATCTTCAGTTTCTTCATCTTTTGCTTTAGTAGTTGGTGCATAAATTTGAATAATAGTAGAATTAACTGATCTTCTTTGAAAGCATATGGATATTATACTATCACTGACAGCATTGTTCTTCTTGACAATGAATGTGATGCCATTCTTCAATTTGTCATTCTCGGCATAGACCATATGATTGTCTGATTCAAAATGGCTGAAGTCCCTTTAATTCACTGAATTTAACTCACTTTAACTCACTGAACTCGTTTTAACTCACTGATGTCTAGGATTTCAATCTTTATGTGTTCCATTTCATTTTTGACAACTTCCAACTTTCCTAGATTCATACTTTGTACATTCCATGATCTGATTATTAATAAATGTTTGCAGCTGTATCTTCGCATTTTGAGATGTGCCCCATCAGCAAATGAAGGTCCTGAAAGCTTTACTCCATCCACATCATTAAAATTGACTCTACTTTGAGGAGGCAGCTCTTCCTGAGTCATATTTTGAGAGCCTTCCAACCTCAGGGTCTCATCTTCCAACAATATATGGGACAATGTTTCACTGCTATTCATAGGTTTTCAGTGGCTAATTTCTTCTTAAGTGGATGGTCCCACCCTTCTTCCCAGTCTGTGGAAAATGGTGATGGAGAAGGTCAACGTCATCAGTCAAAACAAGGCCAGGAGCTGGCTGTGGAACAGATCATCAGTTGCTCAAGTTGAAAATTAAAGCAAGTCCACAAAAGCCAAAATATGACCTTGACTATTAAAAAAAAGAAAAAAAAAAATCTGTCATCGAGTAGAATTCGACTCATAGCAACTTCTCCTTAAGTTTCTGTTTCCAAGGCAATATTTCTACACAAGTAGATTGCCCAATCTCCCTTCCAAAGAGTGGCTGGTGGGTTTGAATTGCCAGCCTTCTAGTTAGCAGTCAAATTCCTTAGGCATTATCCTACCTGAAACTAGAGACTTTTTGAAGAATGGATTTGATGCATTGAACACCAGTGACAGAAGACCAGATGAGTCATAGGATGGCATCAAGAACATCATACATGAAGAAAGCAAAAGGTTATTTAAAAAGACAGGAAAGGAAGAAAAAAACAAAGTGGATGTCAGAAGAAATTTGAAACTTTCTCTTGAACAGAGAATAGATAAAGTGAATGGAAGAAATAAAGATATGAAAGAGCTGAACAGAATATCCAAAGGGCAACTGGAGAAAACAAAGTAAAGTATTATAATGAAATATGCAAAGACCTAGATTTAGAAAACCAAAAGGGAAAAACACTGTTAGCATTTCTCAAGCTAAAAGAACTTGGAAAAAAACTGAAGTCTTGAGTTGCAATATTTAAGGATTCTATGTGCAAAATATTGAATTCTGCAGGAAGCATCAAAAGTTGAAGGAAGGAATACACAGAGTCACTGTATCAAAAGGAACTGGTTGATTTTCAGTCATTTCAGTACGTAGCATATGATCAAGAACCAAAGGTACCGAAGAAGAAATCCAAACTTCACTGAAGAAATTGGAAAAACACAAGGCTCCAGGAATTGATGGAACATCCCTTGAGATGTTTCAACAAATGGATGCAGCACTGGAGGTGCTTACTCATTTATGCCAACAAATGTGGAGGACCACTGCATGGCCAACTGACTAGAAGAGATCAATATTTGTGTCCATTCTGAATAAAGGTGATCCAACATAATGTGACAATTATTGAACAATTTCAATATCACATGCAAGTAAAATTTTGCTGAAGATAATTCAAAAATGGTTGCAGCAGTTGCAGACAAGGAACTTCCAGAAATGCAAGCTAGACTCAGAGGAAGACTTGGAACTAGGGATATTATTTCTGATGTCAGATGGCTCTTGGCTGCAAGCAAAGAACCCCAAAAAGATGTTTACTTGTGTTTTATGGACTATGCAAAGGCATTTGAACAGAGTGGGTTATAAAAAATTATGGATAACATTGCAAAGAATGGGAATTTCAGAATACTCAATTGGGCCTGTGAGGACACTGTACACAAGGAACCTCTACTTGTTCTGTTCAAACAGAACAAGGAAATACTTCATGTTTTAAAATCAGAAAAGGTATGTGTCAGGGTTGTATCCTTTCATCATATTACTCAATCTCTATACTGAACAAATAATCCAAGAAGCTGGACTATAGGAAGAAGAATGTGACATCAGGATTGAAGGAAGATGCATTAACAACCTGTGATATATAGATGACACAACTTTGCTTCATGAAAATGAAGAAGACTCAAAGCACTTACTTATGAAGATCAAAGACTACAGTCTTCAGTGTAGATTACATCTCAAAATAAAAAATAAAAAATAAAAAATAAAAAATCCTCACCATTGGACCAACAAGCAACATCAGTGGCAAAAAAGATTGAAGCTGTCAGGGATTTCATTTTACTTGGGTCTACAGTCAACACCCATGAAAGCAACATTCACAAATCATATGTCATATTGCTCTAGGCAGATCTGCTGCAAAACACTTCTTTATAGTATTAAGAAGCAAAGATGTTAAGTTTGAAGATTAAGGTGTGCCTAACTCAATCCATGGTATTTTCAATCAACTCATATGCATGTGAAAGTGGGACAATGAATAAGGAAGACTGAAGAAGAGTTGATGCCTTTGAATTTTTGTGTTGGCAAAGAATACTGAAAATACCACAGATTACTAGAAGAACGAACTAATCTGTCCTGGAAGAAGTACAGTAGGAATGATCCTTGGGAGTGAGAATGGCCAGACTTCGTCTCACCTACTTTGTTCATGTTGTCAGAAGGGACCATTCCCTGGAGAAGGATGTCATGCTTGGTAAAGTTCAGGATCAGAGAAAAAGGTAAAGACTCTCAATGAGATGGATTGACACAGTAGTTACAACAATGGCCTCAAACATTACAAAGACTGTGAGGGTGGTGAAGGACAGTGCAGTGTTTGTTCTGCTGTACATAGAGTTGCCATGGGTTGGAGGTGACTTGCTGGCACCTAACAGCAACAACAACCTTCTTATTTCAGAGTCTTACTTCAGTAATGCAACTAGATAAGTATTCTACTACTAACCCAAAGGATGACAGTTTGAATCCACCCAGAGGTGTCTCAAAAGGTAAGCCTGATGGTTTCCTTCTAAAAGCTCACAGCCTTGAAAACCTTATGGAGCTCAGTTCTACTCTGTGACACATGAGGTCACCATGAGTAAGAATCAACTTGACAGTAACTGGTTTGGTTTTATTCTTCTTCTGTCTGTCAGATTGTCATCTGTGGTGGCTTGTCGATTGCTGTGATACTGGCAATATTTTTCAAATACAAACAAGGTCATCCATGGTGGACAGGTTTCAGCAGAGCTTCAAGACTAAAGCAGACTAGGAAAAAATCCTGGCAATCTAGTCCCAAATATTAGCCAATGAAAATCTTAGAGATCACCACAATACATTGTCTGACTCACTTGTTTTGGACATGTCATCAGATAAAATCAGTCACTGGAGGAGGACATAATCTGGTGAAGTAAAAGATCAGCAAGTGTGAAGGAGACCCTTGGTGAGATGGACTGGCACAATAGCCACAACAAGGAACTTGAACATGCCAGCAATTGTAAGATAATCCAGAACTCTGGGTAATGGTTGTTCTTTTGTACCTAAGGTCACCATGAGTTAGTACACTTAACAATGTCTATCTATCTATATCTATCTATCTATCTATCTATCTATTTTCTTTCTTCTATGTACTCTTCATTACTTAAGATTTTCAATTTATTTGCAAAAATACAGTATTTCCCATAAAAAGGAGATTTCTAACTACTATGTGCATGGCATTTCTGATACTTTGCTGATGATAAGGTAAGTGTCACAGTGTTTCCCAAGGTATTACTAAGAGAATTTATAAAACATAAGTGTTTGGAAATGAATTATGTAACAATAAGTTGAAGCCAGCCTAGTCTCAGGAATAGGGGTTAAAATTTTTATTGATGATTATGAGATCCTGAGCCTCTGTGCATTTGACTAATAAAATATTAATTGTTATGGATCGAATACATGTTATTTCCTGTTGTTGTTACGTGTTGTCAACTCCAACTTCCAGAGATCCTATGTAAAACAGTATGAAACACTGCCCAGTCATGTGCCATCTTCCCCATCTTTGCTATACTTGAACCATTGTTACAGCCACTGTGTCAGTTTATCTCATTAAGAGTCTTCCCCTTTTTTACTGACCCTATACTTTACCAATACAATATCCTTCTCCAGGAACTGGTCCCTTCTGACAACATGACCAAAATTTGTAAGATGAAGTCTGGCTGTTCTTGCTTCTAAGGAACATTCTGGCTGCACTTCTTCCAGGACAGAGTTATTCGTTCTTCTGGCAGTCCATGATATTCTCGTTATTATCATCACCACCACAATTCAAAAGCATCGGCTCTTCTTAGGTCTTCATAATTCATTATCCAGCTTTCACATGCATAGGAGGCAATTGAAAATACTGTAGCTTGGGTGAGGGGCACCATAGTCTTCAAAGTGATATCTTTGTTCTTTAACACTTTACGGAGGTTTTTTGCAGCAAATTTGTCCACTGTGATATGACATCTGATTTCTTGACTGCTGCTTCTATGGGTGTTGATTGTGGATCCAAGTAAAATGAAATCCCTGACAACTTCAATTTTTTCTCCATGTATCATAATGTTGCTTATCTGTCCAGTTGTGAGGATTTTGGTTTTCTTTATTTTGAGATATGTTGATCATACACTTACTATGTTTAAAATTAGAAATGAAAATTCAGAGATACTCAAGAGAGAAAACAAACAAACAATAAGAACAATAACCAAAAAAAAAAAAAAAATTCTCAAGCATTCCTACATGGGCTAAAACTGTCAGAATTTTTAAAATACAAAACCAGCCCATTTAGACGAAAGACTTCTGCTAGTCAACAAATTTTATGTCCAGACATAATCGTTCTTCATTGCTCCAGGAACCTTCAAACTGTATTTCAAATTAGGACCATCTGTGTCCAAAATTAAAACCACTTACCCTTATCCTCTAACATTTTTTGAAAGGTGAGACCAGATGCATAATTCTAGGACAAGCTCAGACTGAGTTAATCAAAACACTACCAAGGTCAACTGGCTTTTCTGTGTTCCCTCCTACTTGGTAAAATGTTGACAAAAGTTAAAGTAATTTTGTCATTATAAACATATATTTTAGTTATTACTCTAAGTCTTCTTTGCTACGGGTTGAAATATCATAAGAGCAAGAGGTACACAATTCAAACCCAATGCAAATTGGAATTTGTCAAAAACTGTGAGAGTACCTTTTAAATCAAATTGCTATCTACAAAAAAAAATCAAACAACTATCTACACTGAAACGTAATACTACTTAGTACAGAGATTAAATTTTACTGAGTAAGGAGCATTGGTTGCATAGTGCCTAAGGCATTTGACTGCTAACCAGAAGGCTGGCACTTCAAATCCACCAGCCACTCTTCAGAAGGAAGGTTGGGCAATTTACTTCCATAGAGATACCACCTCAGAAACCCAAGGAGGGGTCACTGTGAGTTGGATTCAACTCAATGGCAGTGAGTTGGGTTTGGGGTTTTGGTATATGGACATATCCACCATTCGCCCTTCAGTTTTGCATGATCCTCTGATGCTGAAAGCAATGCCAAAGGTATTTCAAATACCAGTATGATCAGCAGTGGTGGACAAATTTTAGTGAAGCTTCCAGACAAAGACAGAATAGGAAGACGTGGCAGTCTACTTCTGAATAAACTGAACACTGAAAACATTATGAATAGCATTGAAACATTGTCTGATGTAGTGCCAGAAGATGAGCCCCTCAGGTTAGGAACACACTCAAAATATGACTTGGGAAGGGCTGCCTCTACAAAGTATAATTAACCTTAATGCTTTGGATGGAGTAAAGCTTTTGGTATCTTTGATGTGGCACGACTCAAAATGAGAAGAAAAAGCTACAAAAGCTAATAATCAGAACATGGAAGAAATATGAATCTAAGAAAATTGAAAGTTATAAAAAAATGAAATGAACACATAAAGATTGATGTCTTAGGCATTAATGAGCTGAAATGGACTAGTATAGGCCATTTTGAATCAATCATGTGGGCTACTATGCCAGAATGACAAATTGAAGAGGAAAGGTGTCTGATTCATCATCAAAAAATAACATTTCAAGAGTTATCCTGAAGTACAATGCTTTCAGTGATAGACTGATATCCATATGCCTATAAGGAAAATCAGTTAATACAATTACTATTCAAATTTACACACCAACTACTAAGCCAAAGATGAAGAAATTGAAGATTTTTACTAACTTCTGCCATCTGAAATTGATCAAACATGCAATCCAGATGCTTTTATAATTACTAGTGATTAGAATGCCAAAGTAGGAAACAAAGAAGAAGTACATCAATAGTTGGAAAATATAGCTTTGGTGATAGAAAGGACACTAGAGATCACATGGTAGAATTTTGCACAATGATTATTCATTGCAAATACCTTCTTTAAACAACACAAATGGCAACTATACATGTGGGCCTCGCCAGATGGAATACACAGAAATCAAATCAACTACATCTGTGGAAAGAGATGATGGAGAAGCTCAATATTATGAGTCAAAACAAGGCCAGGAGCCAACTGTAGAACAGATCATCAATTGCTCATATGCAAGTTGAATTTGATGCTGAAAAAAATTAAAGCAAGTCCACAAAAGCCAAAAAATGATGTTGAGTATATCACACCTGGATTTAAAGACCATGGGAAGAATACATTTGACACACTGAACACCAGTGAAAGAAGACCAGAGAGTTATGGGGACACATCAAGGACATCATACATGAAGAAAGAAAAATATTAAAAGACAGGAATTAAAAAGACCAAAGTTACTGTCAGAGAAGACTCTGGAACTTTGTCTTGAATGGAGAGTACCTAAAACAAATGGAAGAAATGATGAAATAAAATAGCCAAACAGATATCAAAAGCCAGCTCAAGAACACAAAGTAAAGTATTATAATGAAAGGTGCAAAGACCTGGAGTTAAAAAATCAAAAGGGAAGTACTAGGTTGGCATTTCTCAAGCCGAAGGAACTGAAGAAAAAATTCAAGATTCAAGTTGCAAAGTTGAAGGCAAAATCAAAAGAAGACAGGAGGAATACATGAAATCACTGTACCAAAAAAAAAAAAAAAAATGGTTGACATTCAACCATTTAAGGAGTTAGAATATGATGAAGAACCAGTGGTGTTGAAGGAAGAAGTCCAAGCTTCACTGAAGCCATTGTAGAAAAACAAGGCTCCAAAAATTGATAGAGTATCAATTGAGATGTTTTGACAAATGATTACAATGCTAGAAGCACCCATTCATTTATGCCAAAAACTTTGGAAGAGAAGCTACCTGGCCAACTGACTGAAAGAGATCCATATTTGAGTCCATTCCAATGAAAAATGATCCTGCAGAATGCAGAAATTATCAAACAGTATCATTAATATCACACACAAGTAAATTTTTGCTGAAAAAGAAAAACAGTTGCATTCATTATTGTAAAAAGTTATGGAAAGGTTTAGATATGGAAGGATGTTTT
Organism: Orycteropus afer afer; assembly: GCF_000298275.1. Taxonomy (NCBI): domain Eukaryota; kingdom Metazoa; phylum Chordata; class Mammalia; order Tubulidentata; family Orycteropodidae; genus Orycteropus; species Orycteropus afer. The sequence continues at coordinate 1,612,401 of NW_006921798.1, forward strand.
CTTTGTTGGTTACCAGGGGTGGGAGGGGAGAGGAGGGAACACTACAAAAGTGAAAAATAATAAAATAAAACAATTGTAGCAATACATCAACAGGGAACTTCCAGAAATTTAAACCAGATTCAAAAAAGGGCTTGGAATGAAACATATCACCACTGATGTCAGAAGGACAGAAGGATCTTGGCTGTAATCAAAGACTCCCAGTAAAATGTTTATCTGTGTTCTATTGACTATGCAAAGTCATTTGACTGTGTGGTTCCTAACAAACTGTAGATAACATTGACAAGAATTGGAGTTCCAGAACAGTTAATTGTGTTTGTAAGAAATGTGTACACAAAGCAACAGGAAGTAATTCAAACAAGTAAGGGGATATTGCATGGATTAAAGTCAAGAACAGTGTGTTTCCAGGTTGTATCCATTCACCATACATACTCAATCTGTATGCTCAGCAAATAATTGGATAAGCTGGACTATATGAAGAGAAATGTAGTATCAGGATTGAAAGAAGACTCATTAACAACCTGTGACATGCAGATGAAACAACCTTCCTTGCTGAAAGTGAGGACAAGTTGAAACACTTACTGATGAAGATCAAAAACTACAGCCTGCAGAACAGATTACATCTCACCATAAAAATCCTTACAAGTGGACCAGTAAGTAACATCATGATAAATGAAGAAAAGATTGAAGCTGTCTAGGATTTCAGTTTACTTGGATTCACTTTCAATGCCCATGGAAGCAGCAGTCAAGAAATCAAATGACATATTGCAAAGGAGAAATCTGCAAAAGTCTTCTTTAAAGTGTTAAAGAGCAAAGATATCCTTCTGAAGACTAAGATAGGCCTGACCCAGGCCACTATATTTTCTCACCTCGTATTCAAGTGAAAGGTAGACGATGAATAAGGAAGAACACACAAATATTGAAGTCTTTAAATTATGGTGTTAGTGAAGAGTACTGAATATATCATGGTCTAACAGAAGAATGGACAAATCTGTCTTGGAAGAAGTACAGCCAGAATGCTCCTTACAAAAGAGAATGGCAAGACTTCATCTCTTGTACTTTGGTTATGTTATTAGGAGGGACAAGTGCCTGGAGAAGAATGTCATGCTTCTTAAAGGAGGCTAAAAAAAAAAAAAAACATGCTGCCATCGAGTAGATTCTGACTGATAGCGACCCCCTTTAGGTTTCCAAGGCTAGTAAATATTTACAGGTAGGTTTGAACTACCAACTTTCTTGTTAGCAGTCAAATGCCTTAGGCACTACAGCACCAGAGCTCCTTTCTTAAAGGAGAGGATCATCTAAAAAGAGACGGACTGCGGTAGTGGCTGCAACAATGTGCTCAAGTATAGCAATGATTGTGAGGATGGTGCAGGACCCAGCAGTGTTTTTGATTATTTGTACATGAGGTCGATGTGCATTGTAGTCAACTTGGCAGCATCTAACAACAGCAACAATAGTATCGAGACATATAAATTGTACATATATATATATATATATAATGCACACAGATCATCTATACATATATATACATACATAAACACATGTATGTGTGCATATATGTGTATATTTCTTTTTTAAAAAAATATGTAACTGTTACTCACATCAGCTGGACACTCTTATCTTATAATATCTCATATCATGAATTGTGGAAAGTCTCATGTTCTCCCAAAGATTTCTACAAGTTTCTGGGGACTGGTATTCTTCTAGCTTCAACCTCCTTTCTATCCTGAATTACTTCAGTTTAAATGTCAGGTCACAATCTCCAACTTGTGTGGTCCCTGTCCTGTGCTAACTCAGGGTTGGAACTCAGCCCTTTCCTTTAATTTCTGTCAAAATAAAATAAAATGGTAAAAACAAAGAAAGCAAACAAACAAAAATGCTATCTTCTCTCTGCTCTAAAATAGTCCCTTAGCCATTTCCACAAGTCAGAGATCCAACTTCCTGCCATGTTCTTCTCTCTCTTCTGCTCTCTCTGTCCCTCTGTCTGTCCTCATGCCCTTACTCCCTCCCTCCTCCTCCCATGATCTTCTCTTCTTTCTTTGCAGCTGTTCATACATTTGTACATTAGCTATTACTTTTCAGAAGCTTGGATCATGCTCTCTTGATTCCCTTTCTCACCTCAAATTGCTAATCAAATAATTTTATCAAACAAAGCTCCCGTCTTTAGAGGAATTCTGGAACCAGCTGGTGAAGGATAATACAGTTTTATCCATCCTACATTACATTTAGCCAAGTCAATGAAAGAGTTAAAGTAAATTTTCACATTTTTTACCCTAATTTGTAAAATACTAACAAACATTCATTCATTCAATATCATCTAATGAGAACAAATTATCCTTCTCTATGACTTCTAAGTTGATTCAGATCTAAAAACATCATTAAATCACTTAGAAATTACTTTAAAATTTGCAGTCTTATTGGACTTACAATAATGCATATGAATTCTGAACTTTATTTTTCAGTCAGATTCCTATCAGCAGATGATTTAAACTATAATTACAAAGTGGAGGGTTTGAGAAACCTAAGAACCTGCTACAGATGCTATTAAGTATACATAAAAGTATACACCAAATGCTATCAAGGAACGTAGAAAGGAAGGTTTGGTTTCACCTTTCTTCAACAGATGTTCCACTCAATTAATATATGTTGCTGTAGGTTGCCTAGATGAAGAATGCCAGTTTATGTTTTGAGGAAGGAAATGAAAACAAATTCTGCTGCACAGTCGCTTCCTAGAAACAGGCTGCTACTGCCACCTGGGGGAGGTTCTTTCTGCTTCATTCAGAAAGCTAAATGTGCTTGTCAGATGAATGAATCCGGTTCATGTTTTCCTTGTCATTTCCACACAGGAAGACATTTTAACTCTCTGTCCATGAAATCATAAAGCATTCCAGATGACTCCGAGTTCCCTTCATACAGAAATACATACTTCACAGACTTTTTGAGAGGGACAGGATGAGATAAACCAGAAGATGGCCATACTAAAATTTCTGCAATTTACACACTGAGAGAGTATTTTAGAAAGTATGGATTATATGCTTCTGTTGTTGTTCTTGTTGTTAGGTGCCATCAAGTCAGCTCCAACTCATAGCAATCCTATGTACAACAGAACAAAATACTACATATTCCTGAACCATTTGCATAATATTTGCTGTGCTTGAGCCCATCATTGCAGCAACTTTGTGATCTATCTCAAGGGTCTTCCCCTTTCTCACTGACCCTCTACTTTACCAACCATGATACCGGTCTCCAGGGAATAGTCCCTTCTGACAACATGACCAAAGTAGGTGAGATGAAGTCTGGCCATTCTCACTTCCAAGGAGCATTCTGGCTGCACTTCCTCCAGAACAGATTTGTTCATTCTTCTGTCAATCCATGGTATTTTCAATATTCTTCACCAACACCACAACTGAAAGGCATCAACTCTTCTTCGGTCTTCTTTATTCATTGTCCAGTTTTCACATGCACATGGGCTATTGAAAATACCATGGCTTGAGCTAGGCACACCTTAGTCTTCAAAGTGACAGCTTTGATTCTTAACACTTTAAAAAGATCTTTTGCAGCAGATTTTCCCAGTGAAATACAACACCTGATTTCTTTACTACTGCTTCTATGGCTGTTGATTATGGATCAGAGTAAAATGAAATCTGACAACTTCAATGTTTTCTCCATTTATCATAATGTTGCTTGTTGGTCCAGTTGTGAGCATTTTTTATTTATGTTGATATGTAATCCATACTGAACACTGCTCTTTGATCACCATCAGTAAGTGCTTTAAGTCATCTTTACTTTGAGCAAGCAAGGTTGTGTCACCTACATATCACAGGTTGTTGATGAGTCTTCCTCCAATCTTGATGCCACATTCTTCATATAATCCAGCTTCCTGGTTTATTTTCTCAGCATACAGACTGAATAAGTATGGTGTAAGGACACAACGCTGACACACACACCTTTCCTGATGGCTTATATATTCTCACTGCCATTGAGTCAATTCTGATTCATAGCAACCTCCATTGGGTTTCCAAGGCCATAAATCTTTACAAAAGAAGACTGCCTCATCTTTTTTCTGTGGAGTGGCTGGTGGGTTCTAACCACTGACCTTTATGTTTAGCAGGCAAATGTTGTAGCCACTATACCCCCATAGCTCCTTGAACTATATACTCCTTAAAGTGGAAGAAATCAGATTTAAGCTTTTAGTAGCAGGATGAAACTCAGATTTTTAAAGCAAAATTTCTTTGGCCTCTATTTATAGTGAAATTATAATCCTTTTTCTAAATATGCTATCTTTAATTGATATAGAAACTGAATGTTCTGATATAAACATGTTAGTTGTTTCATCAATTAGAATCAGATAATAAATTTCAATTGTGCAGGAACAACCAAAAGAGTTTTCTCTCTTCATAAATTTGTAATTTATGAACTAAATACAGCTATGAATTCAATATCTAACTGTTGAGTATATATATTGCACAACTATTTCTTGAAACTTTTCATCAAGATGAGATATGGTGCTCATCAATTAAATGAAAAATATTGTGACCATTGCTAAAGAATTCCTAGTTTCTATTTAATACTTACCAATATTGAATTTTCATCCTATCAATAAATTGTTACTTATTAGCAAGGCCCTTAATCATGAAAATTTAATGCTGGCAAGAGAAGTTTCAGGAAGTACTTATGGAAATTACAAGTCTATCGGGTAACATAAAAGAGTTAATGCTGATTAGAGGGAGACAGACATTTGCAAAAAAAAAAGTCTGGTAATAGATTAACTAAATAAAATGCATACAGTGTCAGTCCCAGAGTGGTACAATATCACTGTCAGAAGATAAAGTTCATACCAAAGAGCAACTGCACCAGCTTGAGGGAAGTCTATTGAGAAATCATTTTCTAAGACTGGAAAAGGTATGTGATTTACAACAATTTTATTGGGGTTGAATGCTCAATTTTTTAAAAATATCATGAGTCGGACTCAAGAGTAAAAAGAAATCAACAAACTAGCACCTTAGTGCAGCCAACACAGTGAAATGAGCTGGGTGAGCTGGAGTCATCTTGAAAGACTTGAACAAGAAGTAGATTTTTGTAGAGGTGAGTTTCCTTCAAGGCCATTATGGTAGGATCTGGAGAGATTGAGATGAAAAGTGTTAGAAGACTAAAGATAGTTATAGGCTATAACCAAAACTAATAGCTATAAAAATTAAAATCTCATTTCTGAACATGGAGCTTGAACATCTTTGGTAACTGGCCAGTAGCAAAGCCTTATTGATTTAATAAAAATGATTGATAGTCATATAATGCTATAAGGAGCTTATGTTTTGTACAAAAGGTTAATTGCACTTTACAGGTAGTAGAAATAGAATAGACTCTCCCAATATTCTATTACCTCTTAACTTAGTTGAAAATGCATTGGGCTTTACTTTCTTTATTAAAGAGTCAACATTTTATAATGATGGGCAAAGGAGATGATTTATTAATTATTTCATAATAGAAATTACAAGTAGTTCTCATTTTCATCATGATGTTGCCTGGTTGTAAAAATAACAGAAGAATAAATCTTTAGTAAACAGAAACAGAAGGCTTCTTTAACATAATTCATGTTTCATAGAAAAGAAACATTCAGGAAGTTGGGAAAGATGATTTTTTGCAGATGGCACTTATGTATTAATGGGATGGAGTGGGTACACTGTTTAAAAAAAAAGCAACAAGGGCTAGTTCTTCCACTGTTCTGTTCCTACTTCTCTTTCAAAGGTGAATAGTTTTCAAATACTGTTGCTAGCTATGTTCCTGAGCTCAGGAGCCTTAGCACTCATTCCTAAACCAACTCATCTACCACATGGATGAGTTAACATATTCTTCCTAAAACAGGCTTACATTATCTTCATGCTTCTTCCTCCCACTTCTCAATTTGTATGTAACTTCTCTCTTCCCTCTCAGTGTGAACTACTGATAATATTTCAATCTTCCCTTCTGTCACTGGATGTCTCCACCCTTCCATATTTTGATCACCATGAATGAGGGTAAGGCAAATCAAAGAGTAGTGCTGTGAGTGTTCCATACCAGATAAGAAGTTTCACATTCGATGAATGTAGAAACCTAACTATTTATGCTATACTTTTGTTTATCCACAGCCATGACAGACCCCAAAAAAATGATCATCAACTTGGCCCTCTTTGGCATGACTCAGAGTGGAAAAAGTTCTGCTGGGAACATTCTACTGGGAAGCAATGACTTCCATAGTAGCTTTGCTCCATGTTCTGTGACCGAAAATTGTAGCCTAGGTCGCAGTTGTCATCTTCACAACTTCATGCGACGAGGGGGTCAAGAGATAACCTTGCAGGTCCAGGTGTTGGACACTCCAGGATATCCACACAGCACCCTGAGCAAGAAACATGTGAAACGGGAGGTCAAGGAGGCCCTGGAACATCACTTTGGGCAAGATGGTCTTCACTTTGCACTGCTGTTACAGAGAGCAGACGTGCCTCTCTGTGGACAGGAAGCACTGTCCCCAATCCAGATGATCCAGGTAATTCAAAAAGGCAAAGTCACTAATGTCAGTATTCACATTTGCTGGACCCTATCCTGGTAGTTGTTGTTTTTGCCATTGAGTCAGCTCAGGCTCATAGCAATCTTATGTATAGCAACAAAACTTTGCCTAGTCCAGTACTGTCCTCAGAAGCCCTGGTGGCATTTGACTGCTAACCAGAAGACTGGCGGTTCAAACCTACCAGCCACTCCTCAGAAGGAAGGTTGAACAATCTACTTTCATAGTGATACTGCCTCAGAAACGCAAGGAGGGGTTGCTATGAGTCAGATCCAAATTGACAGCAATGAGTTTGATTTTTGGGGGCGCCATCCTGAGGGTAGTTGGTATGTTTCACTGAGTCTATTGTTGTGAAATCTGGACAATGAATAAGGAAGACTGAAGAAGAGTTTATGCCTTTGAATTGTGGGTTTGGCAAAGAATACTGAAAATACAATTGACTGTCAGAAGAATGGACAAATCTGTCCTGGAAGAAGTGCAGCCGGAATGCTCCTTAGAAGTGATAAATGGCCACACTCTGTCTCACCTACTTTGGTCATGGTGTCAGAAGGGACTGTTCCCTGGAGAAAGGTATCATGCTTGGTAAAGTAAAGGGTCAGCAAAAAGGGGGAAGACCCTCAACAATATGGATTGGCACAGTGGCCACAATTATGGGCTCAAGCATAGCAAAGACTGTGAGGATGACACAGGACTGGACAGTGTGATGTTCTGTTGTACACAGGGTTGCTATGAATCAGAGCTAACTCAATGGCTCCTAAAACAACAGCAGCCACCTTATTTGGCTATTTTATAAAAACATCTCATTGAGGCTTTCCCCCATTTTTGAAAGCCCTCTAGTTTACCAAACATGATGTCCTTTGCTAGCAGTTGGTCTTTTCTGATGACACATCCAAAGTAAGCAAGCTAAAGCCTTGTAAATGCTAGTCACAAAGAAATAATAAAACTTGTATTATTTTCCCACCAAGAGTCATTGTCACAACTTCCCTTAGGGGAATCAGTCAGTCAATCTACTACTGGGTCATATTAAAAATTAAATAAATGAACAAATAATTGAGATACAAAACTGCAGAGTTTCCCTAAGGATATTTAAGAACCTGCAAACCCGAATGTATTTGTAAAGTGTAGTCCCCAGATGATCTGAATCAGTATCACCTGGGGTCCTTCTTAAAAATGCAGATTCATTCAAGAGCTACTGAAAGAGAATCCCTAGAATCTTGGATATCTGAATTTTGATAAACTTTCTACTTGTTTTTTAAGGAAAGTCAAATTTCAAAACCATGGCCTAAAATACTGACTTGCATCCACTCAGTGTCAACGGAGAAATCTTTTATAGTTCACCAACAAATTGGTGTTCATTCACTGACTCAATCATTGAACACTGTTTATTGGGCACTTGCACGAAGCTTAATGATTGGGTAATAACACATGGGCCCTCACCTCAAAAAGTTTACAGCATAAAAGAGACAAAACAATAAATAAACAAGAATAAGATGATGCATTTTTGCCAAAATAATGTAATGTAAGAAGAGGAAAAAAAAAGGAGGTTTCGCTGAGATTTACAAGCATAGTAAAAATTCAGGAGAGATCTAGGTTTTACTTATAGAAAAGAAATCAGGAATTTCCAATCCAATGCTTGTCATATCCTCTGCAGGGTCAGTAACTCCTCCATTTCAGCCATGAGAAGACTATTGGGACACCAGGGTGAATGAAAATAAGTATGCAGCGTTTGCCCACCCACTGCTCTATCCTATTTGTTATTCCTTTGTTATGTGTTGCTAAATTGAATATTTATTGAGCTAGTTTATGAGAGGAGCTAAATGGATGGGAAAGGTCCTGGTGTGACCAGAAGCTAGGAGATGGAAGGAATAATAATACATGTATGTGTGCCTGCAAGTGTGGGTATTATTGTTGTTGTGCCATTGAGTTAGATTCATCTTATGGCAACTCCCTGTTCAGCAGAACAAAATGTTGTCCAGTTCTGTGCCATCTTTATGATCCTTGCTATGCTTCAGTCCATTGTTGTAACCATTGTGTATTTTGAGTGCCTTTCAACCTAGAAGTTTCATCTTCCAGCACTATAATGGACATTAATCTCTTGTGATCCATAGTGTTTTAATTGACTAGTTTTTAAAAGTAAATCACTAGGCCTTTCTATTCTGCCTTAGTCTGAAAACTCCTTAGTCTGAAAACTGCACTGAAACACATTCACTATTGATGACCCTGTTTGTATTTGAAATATCAATGGAGGCATTACTTCTAGCATTTTAGCAACATGCAGGCCATCACAATGCAAAAAAAAAAAAAAAAAATTACAGCTGAGTAGTGGAGATATACATATATCAACTTCTCTGTCAGTTTGTCATTCTGTGGTTACCTGTATGTGTTGCTGTGAGACTGGAGGCTGTACCACCAATATTTTACATACCAGCAGGGCCACCCATGGTGGACAAGGTTTCAGCAGAGCTTCCAGACTACGACAGACTTAGAAGAAAGAGGCCATCCACTTCTCAAACAATTGTCCAGTGAAAACCTTATGTAGCAGTGAAACACTGTCTATTACTGGAAAATTTTATAAGTAGCCCTGAAACATAGTCCAATATAATGCTGGAAGATGAGCTCCTCAGGTTGGAAGGCACTCAAAATACAACTAGGGAAGAGCTGTTTCCTCAAAGTACAGTCAACTTTAATGATGTTGATTGAGTAAAACTTTCTAGACCTTCATTTGCTGATGTGACATGACCCAAAATAGGAGGAAACAGCTGCAAATATCCATTAATAATCAGAACATGAAATGTAGGAAGTATGAACCTAGGAAAATTGGAAGTTGTCAAAAATGAAATGGAACACATAAAGATTGATATTCTAGGCATTAGTGAGCTGAAATGGACTGGTTTTAGCCATTTTGAATCAGACAACCATACAATCTACTATGTTGGGAAAGACAAATTGAAGAGGAATGATGTGGCATTCATCATCACAAAGAATGTTTCAAGATCTATCTTGGAGTACAATGCTGTCAGTTATAGGAAAATTACCATCTGCCTACAAGGAAGACCACTTAATACAACTATTATTCAAATTTATGCACCAGCCACCAAAGCCAAAGATGAGGAAATTGAAGACTTTTATAAACTTCTGCAGTCTAAAATTGAGCAAACGTGAAATCCAGGTGTGTTGATTATTACTGGTGATTGGAACACAAAAGTTAGAAACAAAGAAGGACCACCAGTAGTTGGAAAATCTGGCCTTGGTCATAGACACCAGAAATGACACCAGAGATTACATGATAGAATTTTGCAAGATCAATGACTTATTCATTGCAAATATGTTTTTTTCAGCAACATAAACACATGCACTTCACCATATGCAATACACAGCAATCAAGTAGACTATATCTGTATCTGTAGAAAGAGGCGATGGAGAAGCTCAATATCTTCAGTCAAAACATGACAAGGAGCTGACTGGAACAGACCAACTGCTCATATGCAAGTTCAAGTTGAAGCTGAAGGCAATTAAAACAAGTCCATAAGAGCCAAAAGATGACCTTGATACATCCCACCTGAATTTAGAGACCATCTAAAGAATAGATTTGATACACTGAACACCAGTGACTGAAAACCAGATGAACAGTGAGACGGCATCAAGAATACCATACACGAAGAACGAAAAAGTCATTAAAAAGACAGGAAAGGAAGAAAAGACCACAAAGGATGTCAGAAGAAAGAGACTCTGAAACTTGTCCTTGAATGGAGAGTAGCTAAAACAAATGGAAGAAATGACAAGATAAAAGAGCTGAAGAGAAGATTTCAAAGAGCAACTTGAGAGGACAAAACCAATTATTATAATGAAATGTGCAAAGACCTGGAGGTAGAAAACAAAAGGGAAGCACAAGCTTAACATTCCTCAAGCTGAAAGAACTGAAGAAAGAACTCAAGCCTCAAGTTGCAATATTGAAAGATTCTATGGACAAAATATTGAATGATGCAGGAAACACCAAAAGGAGATGGAAGAAATACACAGTCACTGCACACACAAAAAATATTGGTTGATGTTCATCTATTTCAGGAGTTGATATATGATCAAGAACCAATGGCACTGAAGGAAGAAGTTGAAACTGCACTGAAGTAATTGGTGAAGAACAAGGCTCCCAGAATTGACAGAATACCCATTGAGATGTTTCAACAAATGGATGCTACATTGAAGGCACTTACTCTTCTATGCCAAGAAATTTGGAAGACAGCTACCTGATCAACTGAATGGAAGAGATCCATATTTGTACCCATTCCAAAGAAAGGTGATCCCACAGAATTTGGAAATTACTGAATATCATTAATATCACACACAAGTAAAATCTTCCTGAAGATAATTCAAAAATGGTTGTAGCAGTATATTGACAGGGGACTTCCAGAAATGCAACCTGCATTCAGAAGAGGACATGGGACAAGGAATATTATTACTGATGTCAGATAGATCTTAGCTGAAAGAAAAAGATAACAGAAAGATGTTTATTTGTGTTTCCTTGACTATACAAAAGCATTCGATTTTGTGGATCATAACAAATTATGGATAACATTGAGAAGAATGGAAATTCCAGAACACTTAATTGTGCTGATGAGAAATCTGTACATAGACCAGGAAGTTGGCATTTGAACAGAACAAAGGGATACTGCATGGTTTTAAATCAGGAAAAGTGTACATCAGGGTTGTATCCTTTGACCATACTAATTCAATCTGCATGCTGAGCAAATAATCTGAGAAGCTGGACTATATGAAGAAGAACACAACATCAGGATTGGAGGAAGCCTCCCTTAATAACCTGCAATACACAGATGACACTATCTTGCTTGCTGAAAGTCAAGATCACTTGAAGCACTAACTGATGAAGATTAAAAACTATAGTCTTCAGTATGGATTACACCTTAACATAAAGAAAATAAAAGTTCTCACAACTGGACCAATAAGCATCATCATGATAAATGGAGAAAAGATTGAAGTTGTCAAATATTTCATATTACTTGGATCCACAATCGACATCCGTGAAAGCATCAGTCAAGACATCATAGGTCATTTTGCACTGGGCAAATCTGCTGCAAAAGACCTCTTTCAAGTGCTGAAGAGCAAAGATGTCTCTTTGAATACTAATATGCACCTAACCCAAGCCATGATATTTTCAGTCATAGCATATGCATTTGAAAGCTGGACAATGAATAAGGAAGACTGAAGAAGAGTTGATGTGTTTGAGTTGTGTTGGCAAACAATAGTGAAAGTATCATGGACTGCCAGAAGAACTAACAAATCTGTCCTGAAAGAACTACAGCCAGAACGCTCCTTGGAAGCGAGAATGGCCAGACTTCATCTCACCTATTTTGGGCATGTTATCAGAAGGGAACCATTACCTGGAAAAGGATATCATGCTTGGTAAAGTGGAGGGTCAGCAAAAAAGGGGAAGGCCCTCAATGAGATGGATTGATACAGTGACTGCGACTTTGGGCTCAGGCATAACAAGTGTTGTGAGGCTGGCACAGGACCAGGCAGTGTTTCATTCCATTGTACATAGGGTTGCTACGAGTTGGAGCTGATTTGATGGCACCTAACAATAAGAACATATATATCCCATGTGGACTATGACCAAAAATTCCTGGAAGCTGCTCATTGTACTTAAGCTCTTTATTCTCTAGTCTGGGACCACTCAAGTTCAACTGTTGGACTCAGCTGCCTCATTGTGACACTGAGCTCAAAAAATCCATGTCTGTTAGAAGCTCCACAGGTAAATATGGAAAATAAGGAGTACATTTTTCATTCAAGAAGAATTTATGTATATGTTATTCTTTCTTTTGTTCCAATCCCAGACCATGTTTGTGTAGGACCTGTTACATCCAGAAAGATGATATAGTTTGTTTTAAAGAAAGATTTTTTTTTTCCCTTTTAATTAGTAGTGGCATAAGATTTTTCTGAAAGACACATTCTGTTTTTCTTTTTGTGCATGCTTCTAAAAGGAAAAAAAAAATGCCATGTGTATAATCACAAGTAACTAGTGGAAAAAATTCGGTGACAAGAATATAAAAAATAATTCTCATCATCCAACTCCTGAAAAATCAAGGACATTCTGTACAAAAGCAAAGAAGAGAAAATGATTGCAATTAAGAAACAATGTGAAATCTACAAAAGCCAATAAACCTCCTCCAAATTATTAAAGTCTGCATTTCAAAAAATATTTCTGTAGAAATCAACTACAGGAGACTTGCATCTTTTGTATAAGTGCAATTTTTAAAGAGTTTTTAAAATTCACTTAAAAGTATTAAGGAAACATTTAGCTTTATTATGTTGTTGGTGTGCGCCCTTCAGTAGATTCTGTCTCTTAGCAACCCTATAGAACAAAACAGAACTGCCACATAGGGTTTCCTAACCCACCAGCCACTCCTCGGAAGGAAGGTTGGGCAATCTATTTCCGTGCTGATAACTGCCTCGAAAATCCAAGGAGGGGTCGCTCGGAGTTGGGTCCAACTCAGTGGCACATAACAACAACAGGCTGTAATCTTTATGGAAGCAGACTGCCACATCTTTCTTCCACTGAGGGACTGGTAGGCTGGAAATGCTGACCTTTTGGTTCCTACATGAGTGTTTTATCATTGCACCACCAGAGCTCTTCAGCTTTGCTATAAATGATGTAATTCAGTAAATGTAAACACAGTTATTTCTCAAAAGCTAAACTGTCTCTGTCCATATGTCCCAACATTTATCTCTATGATGGTCCTATGCTGAATTTTAAAAAAAATATTTAAAAAATATACATTATTAAAATAGATTTTTCCATTTTTAGCATATAGAACAATATTGTTATCCATATTTTTATAAATATGTGAATCTGATTCATACATGTCTCTGGTCTTTTTAAACAGTATCTGGCATACAGCCTTCTCTTTCTACAGCTGTCTTCCTTAATCCAGAGTCCATTTCAGCCATTGATGGCAGAGAGAGAAGATGGCAAAGCTCAGATCCAGAATAATTTTCTAGAATAAAAAACTTCTCTCTCCCAGGAGAACTCAGTAGCCAAGTTTTAGTGAAGTTTAGGGGTGCCATGACCCCAGGAGGCACTGCAAACATTTTCTGGGCTTCCACCATTGCCTTTGGTAGAAGGTCGCCTAAGTACAGGCCTGCTGTTTATGACCTTCTTCCTGAGTGTGCCTCATGTTCTGGTGGCAGCCATCTGGATGTACTCACAGATTGAGAGCAGCTGCAGAATGTCTGAATATTCAACAGGACCAGCAGCTGTTAAGAAGGATCAAGGAGCTGTTAAGGTCTTCTGGTTCCAGACACACTATGAATTTCTTTTTCTTCCTGACTGAATCTAAATGGCAATGGAGCATCTGCCTTGACCCTTTTCCTTTCTCCTATTCTGGGTCATTCATGCCTACCACGGAAGGAATCTGTAAGACCAATGCCAGAGAAATGGCCTCTTCTCCTTTGCAACCTCCTATTGTCTCTTTCAATATATCTCCCTATTTGTGCTCTAATATTTTGCACAGTAGTTAGAGGCTGCTAGCTGTTACAATTGAACATTTCCCCAAAATGATCCCTTTTTCTTTATTTATGTTAAATCATCATTAATTTACAGTAAGGTGATAGAGACATCAGTGAACCCTCTCCCTCAAACTGGAAAATAAAGGGAATTATTTATCTGAATATTATCTGAATTGTCATTTGAATGTTCAAAAAAAAAAAAAAAAGAAATCCACAAATAATGGATCAGAGATATTATTAATAAAGTTGCCTTTAGGAAAAAGCTGACAGATAGCCAAGCTGCTCTAGGACTACACCCAGGAACTAACCAAAGTTCACATTCTTTATACTATCATGATATCACATATTATTACAATGCATAAACAGGCTTCAAACATGTATTTTTGTTTCAAATCAACAGCTCAAGTGCTGATGTTGTGAGTGAGTTATGTACAAAAGGCTCAGAGAGGCCAGTGTAGACCCTGAGAATACCAAACAAAGCACCCAGACTTGTTATTATCTAGAACCTATTTGAAAAACAAATTTTGCTACTTTCTAGGTATTTGGCTATAAACAAGTTACCATTACTTGGCTTTAAGTCTACATTTGTAAAATGGGAATACTTCTACCTATGTTAAAGAGTTCTGTGGGTTATATTTAATAAATACAAAGTGGCTGGCATTGTGCCTGACTTGCAGTTGGTTCATAGAAGGTGGTAAATTATTACTATTAGTATTGTTATTTTATTACTATTCTTATTACCCAGATTGTGATGAGTACTTGCTCAAATGAACTACTAGATATATGGAATATATTTTAGAGGCTAAGAGCATGGCTTCTGGAGTAAGTTATACCTGTGTTCAACTTCCTACTTAACTACTCATTTGCTTTGCAACCTTGGGCAAGTTAATTAACTTCTCTAATCCTCAATCTCTTCATTGGTATATTAGGAATAATAATAGTGTCTATTTCATTGGCTTTATGGGTTACTTTTGGAATTATTGGCCTATTGACATAACAATAAACTGTTGAGCCCAGATACTGGAGCACAGTAAATCTTAACTATAGGTTCATTATAATTTTATTGTTAGTATTTGTCTTATCTTAAAAATAGGACACATTATTTGTATAAATAGCCTTCTTTGGGAATATATTTATAGGCTTCAGGAGAAAGTAAGAGTGAAATCACTCTTATAAGACCCTGATTCAGAACTACAAGTAACCCCCTCAAAATTTTAGAGAAAAAATTCACTGGCTTAGTAAAGTTAAAATGAGAAGCTCCCAATTTAGTGAAGAAGACATGAGCTTGGCAGCTGAGGGACTCTGCTATAAATCTAGGCCTGCCAGCAATCAGTTATGTGGCTTTGCTGAAGCTGTTTAACATCACAAGACCTCAATAGCTTCATCTGTAAAATGAGACAATTTGAACAGATGATCTCTCAATTCCCTACCAGCTGAGTGCTCTCTGAACCCAAATATACATTCTTATCTAACAGGTTCTTATCATTAAGTTTTGGTTTACTGAGTAGGAAAATGTGGTATTTTAAGTGGGATGAGAGTAAGGGAATAGCGTAAAACATAAAGATTAATCCTTATTGTCCTCCTGTTCCATGATTTTTTTTTTCCCTCAGTTGATGTAATAGTTGGCTTTTTTTAAAGTTTCCCCCTAAAAGTCCAGATGCTATGATTTCATCAACCACAAACAAGTGGGGCAGGGCTGGTGAGGTCCTGGGAAAATGAACATAATTCCTGGAAAACAAAGTTTATACCGTAACTAGTTGTCCCAAAAGGACTAGACAGACCGTACCCGTTAGCACTCTGAAACCAAACAATTCATGATTGATTGTAAAATCCCCATCTCACTTAGTACTGTATTTAAATTATTAACACCAGATAACTTACATTAACTTATCTTGCTCTTGGATTTTTATGTGAAATATCAATCAACTGTGATTACTCTTTCTTTGGGTCCTTGGAGAAAATGTTTGGCCACTTACATGATGACTATACACCAAGCGACACTACTTTCAAATATTCCGCTATTTTCCAGCCAAAAACCAATCTAAAGACTATAAGCTAAATCAACCACTCTCTTCCATTTTTGGCAGAAATTCAAAAGTGCAATTTCACTAACAGTTTAAGACATGAGCATCCTTTCATAAATAATTATCAACATGTAAAAACTTCCCAGTGGCTGAACATATGAACTCATAAGGGGTGGAGAGCTTACAAATCTATTATCCTTAGGTGCTTTACCTCGTTTTCCCTGAATGAGATTATGGTTTAAAGTATAGGAAATGTCTAGGGGCAACAAACTGGAGACATGTTAATGTTTCAATGTAGAAAACCAGAAACTAGAAGAATACTGTGAAAATTATATCATTTAATGTAATAAGTATTAACCTAGAAAGAAAAGAATTACATGAATTTTATATTATGAGAGAATCCTAGTATTTTACTCAGGAAAAGATTATTTATGCCAG
>NW_006921798.1:1629028-1638826 GCF_000298275.1 Orycteropus afer afer
TGTGTGTGTGTGTGTGTCTATATGTAGATAGATAGATATAGATATATTTCATGACAGTTATGGTCCAAGCATCAAAAAATACCTAGCGGATATGTCTGAGGTACGATTCACATGACTAATGGCAATAGCTATTATTTAAGTTGTATGAAAGTATTTAAGTGAGCCCTGGTTGCTCAGTGGTTAAAGTACTCAGCCATCTACTAATCAAAAGTTGGCAGTTTGAACCCATGAGCCAGTCAATGGGAGAAAGATGTGGCAGTCTGATTCCATAAAGATTTACAGCCTTGGAAACCCTACAGGACAGTTCTACTCTGTCCTATAGGGTCACTATGATTCAAAAGTCACTTGACAGCAGTGATTTTGGCGTGATTTTATCTAAACTTTTTAATATTATGACAATCAGTATGACCACACCAGTATGCTGTGGGTGAATATCAGTCCTGGCTCTAAATTTGAGAAAACTGCAGAGATTAATCAAAGATCAAATACAATAGCAGTACTTGTAGAGAAACAAAATCTCAATAGCATATAATTCTTAATACTTGCTCACTCTGTTTACTTGGTATTTTATGTCTTTAAAAAAAATTAGAACAGGTTGTCATCACATTGATTCTGACTCAGGGCAGCTCTATGTGTGTTCACATAAAGTAAAACTGTGCCTTCTCAATGGCTGATTTTTCAGAAACAGATCACAAGGACTTTCTGAGATGCCTCTGGGTGAACTAGAACCTTCAGCCTTTTGGATAGCAGCTGAGCTTATTAATCATTTGCATCACCCATGGACTCCTTTTATGTTTTTATTGCTCTTTAATTCCCTTGTGAATTCCTAAGCATTTATCAGAAATTAGCTCAAGTCATCATCACATGCTTGAAATTTTCCTGTCCCCGCCCTTTTATCCTTACTTGTCACCCCATCCAAACCTAGGCTACATTTCCTCCTTTATGTCATTGATCATACTTTCTATGCAGCATTTACAATGACAACAAATTGAAAGTATGTTTTTTGTCTATCCCTCTTTTCAACTCTAACTTTGGTAATACATGAAATATCCACTATATGTACGCAGGGAATTTATCTGTCTTATTTGCTTCCACTATGTCTCTGGCATCTAGAAAATGCATAGAACAAAGTAGACTCACAATAAATATTGTGAAGGAATGAAGTACTTGGAATGATTTGTAAATATTCAGATTCCCAGGTGTTCTGGTTACCTCGTGCCGCTCTGACAAGAAATATACCACAAATGGGATGGCCTTAACAAACAAGAGTTTATTCTTACAATTTGGAGGCTTTAAGTCCAAATGCAAAGTGCCAGGCTCTAGGGGCTGGGTGAAAGCACCTCAACATTGGGATACAGGTCTGCCTTCTGCTCCCGGCCCACTGGAGCTAGAGGCATTTCTTTACTCAGACAGCTGCTAGCTGCTGAGGTTGAGAAGCCCCAACATTGACAAGTAAAAAGGCACAGTCCCTCTGTTACCAAATCACATGGCAGGCCATTAACTTAAGTCCACTCTAAGTCCCAAGGTTGGCAGAGCATAGTAGGCTGCTGAGCAATGACACAGCTACATACAGGGTCCAAGCGTGCCATAGGCTAGAGACCATTCTCAAAACTTCTCCTTAAATACAGGAAGCAGACCACATCCCAAAGGCAGCTACTCAGCTGCTTGTGGTAGATCCCACCATGGAACTGATTGCCAGTGTCACCATGGGGAATAACTACCACCAGCTGCCCAGCCACTCAACCAGGCCCAGCCAAGTTGACACACAAACATAACTACCACACCAGGCTTTATCCCTAGAGATTCTGATGCATTTTTAACATGTATCCTAGGTAATTACAGTGTAAATTGCCCAAAGACTAGATATGATATGTGTGTGCTTCTTGTTATTAGGTACTGACCCTATGGAGAACAGAATAAAACAGTGTCCAGTCCTGAGGCATCCTCACAATCCTTGCTATCCTTGCACCCATCATTGCAGCCACTGTGGCAATCCATCTCATTGAGGGTCTTCTTTTTTCGCTGACCCTCTACTTTACTATGGAATGATCCCTTCTAACAACATGACCAAAGTATGTGAGATGATGCCTAGCCATTCTCTCTTCTGTGGAGCATTCTGGATGCACTTCTCCCAGGAAAGATTTGTTTATTCTTCTGCCCATGGTATTTTTGGTATTCTTCACCAACACCACAATTCAAAGGCATCAACTCTTCTTCATCGTCAGTCTTCCTTATTAATTGTCCAATTTTCACGTGCACATTACATGACTGAAAATACCATAGCTCGAATTAGGAGCACCTTAGTCTTCAAAGTGACATCTTTGCACTTTCAGTAGTTTAAAGAGGTCTTTTGCAGCAGATTTGCCCAGTGCAATACATTTGATTTTTTGACTGCTGTTTTCATCGATGTGGATTGTGGATCCAAGTAAAATGAAATCCATGACAACTTCAATCTTTTCTCCATTTAACATGATGTTGCTTCTCTTCATTTTGGGAGAATAAGAGGGAGAGGGCGTAGACTGAGTGGTAAAAAGAAAAAAAGAATGATATACGTAGCACTTTATTATTATTATTATTTTTTTTAAACCACTATTCATTTGTTTTGCAATCCGTTGATTCTTCCCCTAAAATTCATCACAATATACTATGCTATGACAAGCTATGAAGAGGTCTGGTAATTTTGCTATGTTACCATGGGCAAAAATGACGTGTTAACATTATACATATTCTTAGACTTACACAAGAACTACATTCTTTCAAATTTGTGTTAGCGTTTTGTAAATGAATTTGTGTTTTAAAGTCACTTGAGAATATGTCAATTAAAATAACTGAAAAATTCTCTTGAAAGTTTAGAATCTTTCTGTCACAACAAATAAGTATTTTCTAATCCTTAATAGTTTCTTGAAACGTCAATTCAAATTTTCTTGAAATGGGGAATTTTTAGGAGAACTAGAAATATACAATTATGCTATGTGGTAGACAAATTTTTAATAAATATCAGGAAAAAAACCGTGGGCTTATGTCTTGAGAGTCTCCCTCTGAATACAATATAAAAAGTGGAGACTATGGAAACACATATAATAATGAATTACAGAACAAAGAATCGTTTTACAGAAAGTACAATTTTGTGTCACATGGATTAATAAACTTCTTCAAAGTCATGCCTTCAAAAAATAAATAAAGCCTTAAACTTTCTATATGAGATAATAATGAGGTTCTAAATCCTAAATTAATCCAACAGACACTGATGACAAGTTGATAATAGGCTAGAAGCTTTTATTGATATGGAAAGACAGTCCTTACCTTCAAGGAGCTCACAGTCAAGTTGTACAGATAGCATAAAACAAATGACTCTGATAAAAAGCAGACTGTGTCAGGAACTGTAATTGGTAATCATGGTCTCGAGATGTTTCTCATTTTCAATATTTGTATCACAGTCCTCATGAGTATTTTCACATTACAGTTACATATGTTGATTCTTCCTTCTTTTCTTTCTTTCCTTCACTTCTCTTCTCTTTCTTTCCTTTACCTTTACCTATCCTTCCATCCTTTCTCCCCTCCTTTCTTCCTCACTTTCGTCCTTTGTTCCTTCCTTGTTTGCTTGCTTTTCTCCTTCCTTCCTTCCTTCATTTTCTTTCTATCCTTTCCTTCCCTTCTCTTCTCTTTCCTTACTATGCCTCCCTCCCTCCCTTCTTTTCTTCCTTCTTTCTTTCATTTTCAATTATTAAATATAATAAATACAATTCTGTATTTTATATACCAAAAAAAAAACCACACTGCTGTCAAGCCAGATCTGACTCATAGTAACCCCTCCTTGGGTTTCTGAGGCAGTATCACTACAGAAGTAGATTGCCCAACCTTCCTTCAGAGGAGTGGCTGATGGGTTTGAACCGCCAGCCTTGTGGTTAGCAGTCAAATGCGTTAGGCACTATGCCACCCAAGCTCCCATATTTTATATTGAAAATATTTTTCCAGATCCTTCAATTTTTTCAAGATTTATTAAAATCAGTTTGTACCAATACGTGTAACTCAAACTCTATGTGTGTTTCCCATGTGTGTTTCCCTTTAGCATAATGGAGATAATAGCAGTATCTCTCATAAAGCATCATATTCAAAGATAAAGCATGTAATGTCCCTAATAAAATGACTGATTCATAGTAAGCAATCCCTAGATGTTGTCTTCCTTCCTTCTGTCCTCTGATTACTGGACATTTTGCAAGTTTCTTGCTTTGTTTACCCCTAGATATGTTAAAGTGTTAAAAAGGAAAGGTATCACTTTGAGTACTAAGGTATGCTTGATCTAAGTCAGGATCTTTTCAATTGCCTCATATGCATGCAAAAGGGAAACAATGAATAAGACTGAAGAAGAACTGATGCCTTTGAATTATGGTGTTGGGGCAAAGATTATTGAATATACTACCATGGACTACCAGAAGAATGAACAAGTCTGTCTTGGAAAAAGTACAGCCAGAATGCTACTTAGAAGGGTGGATCTCAAGACTTCGTTTCAAATACTTTGGCCATGTTATTAGGGGGACCAGTGCCTGGAAATGGTCATCAAGCTTGGTAAAGCAGAAGGGCAGCAAAAATGAAGAAGACCCTCAACAAGATGGATTGACAAAGTGGCTGCAACAATAAGCTCAAACATAGCAATGATTATAAGAATGACATAGGAATGGGCAGTGTTTCATTCGCTGTATGTCACTATGAGTTGGAAACGACTCAACAGCACCTAACAAAACAAAACAAAACTCACTGCCATCAAATCGGGTCGACAACAAGCATTTTATATTTTTCTGGCTGTTACAAGCTGTTAAAAACTTTGGAAATATCTTGGTAATGGGAGTATTTGGAATGGAGGAAATGTTATTTACTGTCACATTGTCACAATTTCATATAATTTTGGAAATAAAAAATGTTAAATGGTTATTTCTAGATGCTTCTCATATTGTGTGAAAAATTTGTCATATTCAGTTACTTCTGCTTTATATCAGCTTATTTTCAACAATCAATTAAGAAATTATTATGTAACCAACTTCCATATATTACCAAACAAAGGAACACCAGACTTCATTAGAAGAAATTGTACGATAAATTGTATTTGAGTCTAGGCATGTGAAATGAGGAGATCACAGTAGCATTTTGTAATAATGGCAAATCACTGAATGTATTTTGATCTTAGTTTTCCATTGTATGTAGACTGAGTAATCAATAAATTGTAACCACAAAATTATGTAAATATATCCTATACTGATTTAGTTATGATGATAACCCAATATTCCTATGAGAAAAAAAAATAAATACCATATATCCCTTGGCCAAGAAATTAAGTGATTCTATGAATTCAAGTTAACAGGCAAGAACAAGTGATTACAGAATATTACAAATGTAATTTGATCATATGCAGCATTGAGGTAAAGTATACAATTATAATAGCATAATAAAATAGAAAACTAAAATCTTTTTTCAGAAGCCCACCTCGCTACCTCCCTTTGCTTACAAAACTCATATACTTGACTTAATTGGCACTTCACTTTATATATGTCAACACAAAACTGGACCATTTTGACACATTTGCTCATTTTTGTCAGGAATATATTCCATGGCAATTAGCCATTTAACTTCTCTCTCTTTCAGGAACTTCTGGGACCTGCTTGGAAGAATTATACTGCCATTCTTTTCACCCATGCAGAAAAAATACAAGAAGCTGGGCTCACTGAAGAAGAATACATTCAGAGAGCTTCTGACACACTGTTAACTTTACTAAATTCTATTCATCACAGACATGTTTTCCAGTATAAAAACAGAAACTCACTTAATGAACAAAGACTACCAATCTTAGAAAGAATCATGGAATTTATAAAAGAAAATTACTACCAAGTTCTTACATTAAAATAAAGGGGGAAAACAAGAATTGGGTTTTGGAATCAGAAACCTGGTTTTGAAAACTAGCTCTGCTGGCAAGAATGTACATAATAAGAATTCCCTTACATGCCAAGTGAGAGCACATTAGTAAAACCACTATGGAAAAAATTTTGGCTGTTGTCTGTTAAAGAACATTAGGAATTCAATATCTCCAATGCAAAACTGACAACACATATACATATATGCATATATTCCTTGGTGCATATCCAACAGAAATGTGTACATTTGGAAAGACATGAACACAAATATTCATGGCAGTACCTAACAGCTACAACCTGAAACTGTCCAAATGTCTATCAACAGCACAATGGATTTAACAGTGATTTATTCACAAAATGGGATATTATACTATAATGTGAATTAGCAAACTACAACTACATAAAACAATACAAATGAATAGCCCAAACAGAATGTTGAAAGAAAAAAGCCAGACAAAAAAAAGTACACTTGCATTTTTCTGTGTGTTCAAATAGTCACACACACAGTACATATATATACATAAACATACAAACATATATAGGGCATTTTGTCTCTTTTTAAAAAAAGAAAAAAATCATATTACACACCACAGAATCCTGATTTTTTTTCTTTTACTTAATATTATATTATATGTTGTTATTGTGAGGTGCCATCAAGCCAGCTATGACTCATAGCTACCCTATGTACAACAGAACAAAGCACTGCCCTATCTGGTACCATCCTTATACTCCTTGCTATACTTGAGCCCATAGTTGCAGCCACTCTGTCACTCCATCATATAGAGGGTCTCCTCTTTTTTGCTGACCCTCCACATTACCAAGAAAGATATCCTTCTCCAGGGAATGGTTCCTTTTGACAACATGACCAAATTATGTGAGATGAAGTCTGGCCATTCTCACTTCTAAGGAACATTCCAGCTGCACTTCTTCCAGGACATATTTGTTCATTCTTCTGGCAGTCCATGGTATTTTCAATATTTTTTGCCAACACCACAACTTCAAACCATCAACTCTTCTTCAGTCTTCCTTATTCATTGTTCCACTTTCACATGCATATGAGGCTATTGAAAGTACCATGGCTTGTGTTGGGAGAACCTTGGTCCTCAAAGTGACATCTTTGCTTCTTAACACTTTAAAGAGGTCTTTTGCAGCAGATTTGCCCAGTGCAATATGATGTCTGATTACTTGACTGCTGCTCCCAGGGGTGTTGATTGGGGATTTTAGTAATATGAAATTTCTGACAACTTCAATCTTTTCTCCATTTATTGTGATGTTTGATATTGGTCCAGTCATCCTCAGTCTGTGGGTATAACCTCAGGAGAGCTTCTTCATCATCTCTAGTCATTGTACATAATGTTTTCATTGGTACTGTCAAGATCAAATCTGAGCCCACATCAATATTCAGGTAATTCTGAGAAAGTAAAGACACCCTGTGGCCATGGTAAGTCTCCTCCATGTGCATATATGCACTACATTTTTAATATAGCAGAAAGATCTGTAAGTAAGCAATAACTCGCCAATAGCAATTCACATCATTCAACTGGAAAGTAATAAGGCAAAAGGAAGTGAAGTATCAGAGCTCATATACTAATGGTATCCATATCCACAAGCTGGTGTGACCCTGTTTTGAAGGACTGGACTAATTCAGCAGATATGTTTAGAAAAATACATGGTGGTCATGATAATTTTTAGTTAATCTATCAACAGAGTCCCACAGGTTTACACTTATGGGTATGGCCTTCGTTGTAGGACTGGAGTTGAAATGATCTTTCTTTGGTGACACAAATTAATAATGGATTGTGACATCAGGAATCAAGCTTCACTGCCGTATTGTGGCTAAATGATCAACATATCACTGTTGCTTCCTTATTAGGAATTTATCCTCTTCTGGGAAAACATACTTATGTCTTAAAAAAATCTCTTTTCAAAATCACCTTAAGTTTTTCCTCTTTGATATATGTGCTGTCTTAAGAGAAAATGTTATTCTTTCATATGAAAACTGAAGGTAATAGAAAAATTTATTTCTACCAAAATTATTATCTTTTGTTAAAGTTATTGAGAGTGGCTTTTATTTTGCATTTTTCTTAATCTTTTTCAAAGAGAAACTCTGTTGTGGTTTTGATTTTGGATGACTCCTGCACTGTTCTTTCCAAATTCTTCAGGTGTGAAAAGTTAAGTGGGTTTTAAATTAACAAGTATCAGCCAACTATGTAATTTTAGGGCTAAAAAGTTAAGTGGATGTATATATTGAGAGAATTTTCTATTGAGATGTATGATATTTTAATGAGGAAATTTACAAAAACAAATGAAAAACTTGTCAAAGTAGGCTTGGTGTGAATGAAAACTTATCACATGAATATCATTGAGGAAATGACCAGACATTAATAATTGCTATTTGAACAGTTCTGTAGGCATCGTGCTCAATGGAAAGGCATGAAGAGTGGTTATCCCCTTCATCAAAAAAGATCGTTCCTTATTCTTGCAATTATTGAGCGCTGGGTTTGTTTTTCCTGCTGTTGCTAAGGACAATAGCCTGCCAGATAGGAAATGATGTTGATTAAGACATAAAATAACACTTACACACATTTTTTCACTCAAATGTCTAGAGAACTGGGAATAGTATGTGTTATGAGGGAGGTGGGAATTAGGAAAAGGGAGGAAAAAAAAAAGGGAATAGAAAAGGGTGACAAATACAATATACAATAATTAATTCACACTCTGAAATTCCAGATGGCTCATTTTCAAACCAACAACTATTTCACTGTTCTGGACCCTTTATCCAAATTCTCTTTTGGATTTTTTCTGTTATGAATTATGTCCGCCAAGACTTATCCAATGGAAAAACCATAACTATAAAAATTTCAATAAACAAGAATGTGTAAGTCACTAAATCATTCCCATCCCAACAAGTTGGTATCTTAGCAAGATGCAGTTTTCTGCAGAGGTGTATTAGGCATCAGCAAGTATCCTACTTTTCATTATTATTGGAAAATTTGAGGTTATCATACAAATAGCACTAAACTAAGGCATATCTATAAGAGTTGTCCCTGTGAATTTTCTATCAGCCCATCTTTCTGCTTGATCATCTCTCCACCTGTCTGCTTCCCTGCCTGCTTAGGTTGGCTTTTGGGTAGCATAGTGGTTAAGGCAGTTGACTGCTAACCAGAAGGCTGGCGGTTCAAACCCATCAGCCATTCCTTGGAAGGAAGATGGGGCAATCTACTTCCATAGTGATACTGCCTCGGAAACCCAAGAAGGGGTCACTATGAGTCAGGTCCGACTCGACAGCACGTAACAGCAACAACAACAATCTTCAACAATAACGCACTACTCAAAGAATCAAGTGGGGATGGTTCTTTTGAAAAAGGCTTCTGGCAACAGCAGCAGCCTGGTTTGGGCAAGAGAATTCTTCCAATGAACTCCCACAATAAAAGGGGGAAAAAAAAAAGATAAATTATCTTTGTAACCACTCCAAAGTAGCATTTGATGATCTCATTTCTCCCTTCAGAATCCCTTAAATTCTCCGCTGAAGGAGCTAGCTTAATTTCCTTAGAAGAACTACTGGAGCTTCAATTGTTGCTCTGGTGGCATAGTGCCTAAGGCCTTTGACTGCTAACCAGAAGGCTGGGTGTTCAAATCCACCAGCCACTCCTTGGAAGGAAGGGTGAGCAATCTACTTCTGTGGTGATACTGCCTTGGAAACCCAAGGAGGGGTCGCTATGAGTCAGATTTGACTCGGCGGCAGTGGGTGTCTTTCCCTATATTTTAAGCAAAAGTTAAACTTTAAATTCCAATAAAAGAAACTGTATGAGCATTTAACTAGGAAGTATGTCATATTGGTGAAAAACACAGGATTAATAAGAGTTAGAAGCTCTAGATTTCACCTACTTACACA